>NC_057704.1:1751063-1793563 GCF_014466175.1 Vespula pensylvanica
CATTTTCGCGATTTCTTTAAATCTCGAAGAAAACAAGAATAGACATTGTACATATTCGTGTTGTAAATATTCTCTGGTTTCTTGTCTGTCTATTTCTCGAATTATTTACTGGTGAAAATAAATAAGAAAATGATACTATAGATAAATTCAAACATTCTATACCTTGTCCTCTTGAGAGTCAGAAGTGCTATATCCGTACATATCCGAATAAATACGTTATATTTGTATTGTTTTGCATAATATACGTGATTGAGAGAAAAAAAAAGGAGACAAAAAAAAAAGGAATAGATTTCTTTCGAAATAATTTCGTTTTATTTTCACGAACGATCCTTCGATAAATTATTAATTCTTAATAAATTGATTAATATGTTCATTGATTAACATTTTATTCTGGAAATAACAATAGTATGTTCTTACAATGATAAATTATTGCAACTCTAAGAATATGAGATCACCTTAGGTTTAAATATGATTATACACTTATCGATAGCTCGATCATCACATTGAGTTATTATTATCAGTTAATATTTCAACTATGAGGATATTTCTAGGACGAAATTTGCGATGAAATTTTCATAAAATAGTAGCAACAAATTATGAATACTACTACGCTAGATTTTATTTTTTTATCTGTACCATTTTAACGCAGCTCCTCGGGAAATTTAATTTATTTAACAGCGGAAAAAAAAAGAAAAGTAACGAGATACATGACTAATATTAATAATAATAATTGATATCTACATATCATAAATATGAATATAAATAAAAATATTATATTTTTTATTAATAATTTCATTATTCTATTTACTAACAAATTATAATAATTTGTATTATAACCTTTATAATCATTATTATTATTATCGTAAGAACTTTGTATTTTATATAATTCTATAGATTCTATCGCATACACACACACACACACACACACCATACATACATACATACATAAGATTACCCCCAACCCGACTGCCATAAGTCCTAAGTCCCACTACAATGACTAAGTCCCTCCTTCTGCTTCGAAACTTACAATTGGTCAGAATCCTTCCCCTACTTTTCGAACCATCCTGTTATAAAGAAGGATCACCGAAGCACAATTCGATTATAAAAACTGCTCTCGACGCTTCAGAATCATTTTCCGATCGTGCAACATCTCTGCAACATCTCATAGCTAGTGAGAAACGAACAGAAATCGTTTGATCTATTCAACGAAGAGAAGACTTAAATACGAGAAAGATCCTTTGTTAAAATTCGGACTGAAACTCAACAGCAACTCAGCAGCAAACTCTAAACGAGATTACTCATCGAAACTAAGTCGATCTTTGGTGAGTCGTAATAAATCGAACACGATAAACACGTTTACGATATTACGTAAAAATTTAGTAATTTTCATTTTGTGCTATGATCAGATCGATACAATTGGAATTTATCGAAAAAAAAAAAAAAAGAAAAGAATTGTCAATCCAATTAAACGTCCTTCGCGTAATGTATTAGATAACTCTAGAGAAAAACAATATTATTCGTTAAAAGATCTAACAGAACGTAAAATGTTGAATGTTCCGACGAATCAAATGTACACGTTATCGTTTGGTCCTTTATACGATGAAAACAAGCTCGTTATCTAGATTATTTCCTTTTTGAGCCGCTTCATTCTTAAATTTAAATATCGTTTAAATATAAACTTTGATAACATAGATATGGATTTTGATGATGATGATAATGATGATGATGATAATAATAATAATAATTTGACATATGAAATAAAATTCGAGCATACGTATACGTAATTAAATCAAATTAATTTTTACGAAAATAAGAGTTATTATTGATTTACGTTGACGTTCGAAAAATTATTAATTACGCAAAAGGAATGAATACATCGTAAATTGAGATGGATTTGATAAAACTTTTAGAAGACATTGCTCTGAATAATTTTTTAATCGGACTAGCAAACACGTAATTAGAAAGTCAAAATAAATTTTCTTCAGAAATACTTATCGAACGCTGTAAACATATAGATTATAATTTCGTAGGAATTGAAACGTTGAAAAGTAGAAAGTTTATCGAAAGTTGTACGACTCGAGGACATGACTTTGTTCAATGTCATAGAATACAAAATTCAACATCATATACAAATTAACAATTACTCATCCACGAACGAGAAAATTCTTAAGTTCTTTAATCGAGCGCACGATTGACTAATTTTGAGTTTCAAAAAAAAAAAAAAAAAGAATTCTCGGATAACCGTCGTAAAATTTACAGTATAAATCGATATTGTCGCGCAAAAAAAAAGAAAAATCGCAAAAGCCGTAAACAAAATTTGAATTTGAATTTTTCGATAAAGTAGAAAACAAGTCTTCTTCGATGATCTAAATGCCAACAAGGTTGCCCGACCGAACGAATTGTGAAAATATTCTCTGATATTGCTAGAGTTCATAACAGATTAAACAAAAACGATACCACTAATAACATCTATACCTACCAAACAATTTTGAACCGATGAAGCAAAGTTATTAATAGAGCAACTATATCTTGTTAAACTTGAGATCGTATTATCAAACGCGATTGTCTCGATTCTGATAAAATAATAGGATTAACGTGTATAACAGCAGTAACAATTAAATCATTTATAGAGATCACGATTTTTATAAACAAGGACGATCACGTTTTTCACACTGTTCAAAATTACAAAAAAAAAATTATCGATAAAAAAAAAAAGACAGTATCTCAATATTTTTTTTTTTTTTTTAATATTCCAGTATTTTATTAAAAAATATTTTTTATTTAGAACGCTAGGATATTGTTTTAAACGATATCGTTTAAATGTTAGTAACAATATAACAGTATCATTCATTTGTGATCTCTCAAAGGGAACGCAGTATAATCATCGCATGAAAAAAATTTTTTTTTACGAACGAAGGAACAGATAACACCACTCATGATTCAATTGATATCATACGGATCGAAAAAAATTCACGATCAATACTTATAATAGATAGAGGAGAAGATTAGATAACATTATTACGTTAAATGCTATAAAACGTGCATAACTACTAATCGACGTTTTAAAAGATTTTAATAGATTTCACATCTAAAGTACATTAAGCGTAACAATAAATATATCGCATCATATCATTTCGATGAAATAATCATCACATCAATTTTCGATGATATAAATTTCATATTCGTATTTATATTTATATCTATTCATATCGTGTGAAATTTCCAATGAAATAAAAAGGGATTATAGATGGGGCATCTACAAAATAGGAATTCCAAAAATGGGTTCGATAGATCGGGATCTAATAAATTGGTTATAGGGACAAAACAAATCCTTCAAAACATTGTCTAAAGAATAGGAAAATATTTACTAAACTTAATATATCATAAGAAATAGATTAAAGAAAAATTTGAAAAGAATTGAATATTTCTGCATTGATAAAAATATCATAAAAAGTAGGAATAATTCATTGGCCGAGATCTAACCAATTGTTTTATAAGGGAAAAACGTAAAGTTGATTTACATGATTTAAAGAATAGGAATATATTAATCTCTCGATAATTAATTATAAATAAATTCATAACTTTACGGATAATTAATTTAAAGAGCAGGAATTTGTTTATAGGGACAAGCGTAACCTTACGTAATTTAAAGGGCAGAGATATACGAGGAAGAAGAAATAATAGAAATACAAACCGCAGGCATCATCACGTGAAAGAAGAAAAAAGAATCGATTCAATAGATTTCACATCTGAAATATTCTAACGTAATAAATCTATCGTATCAGATCTAACGACGAATTGCTTATAGATAAAAGAATTCCAACAGAAAAGTCTTAGCGCAAGAGATATGAAAGAATTTAATATGTAACAGAAAATGTTGAAAAAAATTTGATAGTAATGAATATCTCTGTTTGGACTTACAAAAAAAAAAAAAAAAAGTAGAGATAATTCATAGGCCAAAGGGTAACAAATTGTTTATAGGGAAAAAGTGTAATTTCAAATAATTACAACCATAGAAAAATATCAGCAAATGTTCGGAGAATAGGAGAATATTTAGTAAACTTGACGGATTATAAAAAATAATAGGGGAAAAAAAAACTTCGAAGTGAAAATTTTTGTATGAATAGTGGTTATAAAATGTAGAAATATTTCTGCATTAATCAAAATCTAATTACGAATTGCTCATAGATATATGGAATACGTTCGCAGATAGACAAAGAGTAAAATATATTAGAGAACTTAACTTGTAATAGAACATTTTGAAAAAAAATTCGATATTAATGGATATCTTTATTTGGACTTTAAAAAAAAAAAAAAGAAAGTAGAGATACTGTAGAGGTCGAAGGGTAACGAATTGTTTATAGGGAAAAAGTGTAATTTCAAATAATTGCAACCATAGAAAAATATCAGCAAATGTTCGGAGAATAGGAGAATATTTAGTAAACTTGACGGATTATAAAAAATAAAAGGGGAAAAAAAAACTTCGAACAAGTGAAAATTTTCGTATGAATAGTGGATATCAAATGTAGAAATATTTCTTCATTAATCAAGATCTAATTACGATTTGATGATAAATATATGGAGTACATTCCCAGATAGACAAGAGTAAAATATATTAGAGAACTTAACATGTAATAGAGCATTTTGAAAAAAAAATTTGATAGTAATAAATATCTCTGTTTGGACTTCGAAAAAAAAAAAAAAGAAAGTAGAGATACTTTAGAGGTCGAAGGGTAACGAATTGTTTATAGGGAAAAAGTGTAATTTCAAATAATTACAACCATAGAAAAATATCAGCAAATGTTCGGAGAATAGGAGAATATTTAGTAAACTTGACGGATTATAAAAAATAAAAGGGGAAAAAAAAACTTCGAACAAGTGAAAATTTTCGTATGAATAGTGGATATAAAATGTAGAAATATTTCTTCATTAATCAAGATCTAATCACGAATTGCTCATAGATATATGGAGTACATTCCCAGATAGACAAAGAGTAAAATATATTAGACATGTAATAGAACATTTTCAATTCTAAGACAATTCTAAGATATTAATGAATATCTTTATTTGGACTTCAAAAAAAGAAAAATAAAAAAAGTAGAAACACTTTATAGATCGAAGGGTAAGGAATTCTTTATAGGGAAAAGGTGAAATCTTAAATAATTTCAACAATAGAAAAATATCATGCGATTTAAGAAACAATAAAAAATGAAACTAAATAGACTTCACGAAGGAATCGAAGAAAGAAGGGTATTTTACTATATAGCGATATTTTAAAAGAAAGAAAATGTAGAGATACTGGGTAAATTAAAATCTAAGAGATTTCTTATCGAAGAGAACCTGAAACTTAACATAACTTAAAAAATATATGCTTCATTGGATATTGATAGGTTTCAATCTATCCAGAACAACGATAACTTTATAAAGTGTATTACTTTGTATCGTTCCTTTTCAATAACTTATATCAAATATCTATCGTTATCAAGTATCCTCACGGTTTTATATAGCCCTTTATATTTCGGCTCGAATTTCTTAGTTCAATCAAAACTAACACACTTTTTCGATATAACTTCGGTTTTCGATACTCGTCGTAATAAATAAATAAGGTTTTTATCCTATTCTTTTTTTTTTTTTTGTTTTGTTTTTATGTACTGGACTAACGAAAAAATATAGAACAAACATTTGGGAAGGAAAAACGACTTGTGAAATTATGAAAGAAAATGATCTCTAATGTTCCATGATCGAAGCAATTTGTAAACACGAAATAAATTACCAATATACATAAAGATATATGTAATTGAAAGCATCGACGATCTTTTGGAACTTGTTAACAATACTCTATCCGTTTAATTGAAATTTTACTTACTAATAAATAGAATTTATACAATATTATTCTTGGATTCGTTGCATTAAAAAAAAAAAAAAGAAGAAAGAAAAATGATATATAAGATTACAGCACATCTTAGAGAATTTAGGAATTAGAATCTAGAGGTTCCTGAAGATTTACGTCACGAAATAAGTTATCGAAATATATACGAATGCATATCGCTGTTCGATACGGATTAAGGGAATTTATGTATATTACAAAATATCAAAAGGGTAATACAAATTTGATCCCTCATTAATTTCGTTAGGAAGTTATCGAAATATACAAATGAATGCTTCAATCTTATTATTATGTAACTCCATCAGATAAATAGACAAAATTTTTACGTGTATATCTATGAAAAAAAGTAATTTTAAATAAATCTATAATTGACTGAGAGTGCATTATTATAGCAACTGTTCCATGATTGATTAAAGTAATTTGTAAATATTACCTGTAACGAGCAAACGCTACTTCAATTTTCTTAAGAAAGTTGATCTAACAATACGATCTGTCTAAACGTTTAGAGATAGAGGGAATACTTTAACGAAATTAGCCGATAAATTGGAAAAATTCTAAATGTAAGAACGCAGAGATGGAGATATCCCAATCGTAAATGGACAATTAAAAAGGTTCTATTATTTTAGAAATCGAATTGTAAATAGCAACTAGTTTACAATTTAAAGGGCATTACGATTGGTATATGAATTCATCAGAAATTCAATGTGGAGTATGGTGTAACAATGGGGACGCGGTATGAGAGGTTATCTATTCCTTCTTTAGTTAGTTTTGTAATGGGACAATGATACCGTTCGTATATACTGCGATATAGTCTACCGCAGATTGCCTAAAACTACATTAACTTAGTCGTTGAAACACGACAGGCGCATTACAAAGTCCAAATGGTATTCTAGGGAACTGATAAAGTCCGTCGTATGTGCTAAACGACGATGATATACTTAGAAACTTTAGTTATCGGTGATAGCTGATAGTTAGACCGGTTAGTTAGATCAATACGTTATAATACTTAATACGTCGCAGTGCGTTCGATCGATGCTATATTCTCGATACAGAATACCATTATTATTTAACTATTTTACCGATGCGCCACTCGGTAATCTAGGCACATACGTACGTCGTACGTCATTATCTCGAAACTGGTAGTTATCACCGAACAGGAAAATGGAAAATCATTCCCATCGATGACGTTGCTTTCTATCTAGTTGCCGTATTATTTCCTGTTGATGTCGTTCGTGATGCTGGATAATCGATACGGTTGATAATGTACGGTTGTCGAATCCCATCGGTGTTCTATCCATCTCGGTTTCTATCGGTACAACATATCCCATTTGTTCAAAAGATTCGACAATTAAATCTCTACGTGTGTTTATCTTAAATTACTTACGATTGAAAAAGTCCGAACGATCGAAAATATTTTGGAATACAACGAATATCTCCGTTCACGTCTCTTTTCGTATTTCTCTTCTTGCTTATCGTCGGCTCTTCGTCCATTACGTTAGATCTACGCCAGTAATATTTGATACAGTTCTACGATCTATACAACACACGTCGTCCATTGTTACTAAATATCTAGGGATTAATTGTCGTCATTGATGATTAACATCAATACGCGTCTAGATTATCTCATTAATAATTCATTTTATCGACTCGCGATTACAATATGCTCCTGTTAATCTCCCGTAAGGATACCCTACGATCAAAGGGATGACTCGATACGTTATCGTCGCAACTACCTTGTCGGTCTTCGATTCTACCTTAATACCATCAATAAGAGAAATTTACAATTAATCTTCCAGCGAATATAACGTAGCCTGTTGATTTTTCCAAGCTAAACACGTCGATCCTATTTCACCGTCGTTATTCTACCTTAGCGTTTACGCATAAGCTTCCTAGATCAATCGTAATCTTGATCCGATATAGTTCGACTTGCTCGCATAATTCCACTATACAGAGTTATTATCCTCGATATTCTCCTTCTCCAATAATTTGTAGCACATGACGATCTAATAATTTAAAACACGTTACTTTATAATTTCCCACACTTTACCAATTTCTTTACAATCGAATCGCGTAACTGTCCTAACTAGCTCTGCCTTTAATCGATTAATTTATCATTAATGCGCCAATTAATTTACGATTAATTAATTTCTTATTAATGTGCGATCGCTAGAGTGCTTAACGATTAACACTTCTTTTTCTAACTCGGATAGCAAACGATCTACGTTAGTAAGGTTTTTGTATACCTTGAAAGATGTCTCGAATAATCTCGCGGAATTGTGTTTCTTAGTCCCACACAACTAATCCATTCGACTTGTTTCCTTATCTAAGCATGTTTGCTTTTGTGCATTTGCTTAGTTTACCTTGGTAAATACTCCGTGTCGCGTTCTATCTCGAATTTCTATTGTATTCTCGTCAAACTAATCGTTGGCCATAGAGGAAAGACAATCGCACCATCGTTTTCTTACCACTTCTCCTAAATTCGCTAATTCATAATCCTAAATCGTCTAACGATACAAAATCATCTAATCGTGGCTGTATATCGAATCGCAACTAATCTATATTTCTTTTTTTTTTCTTCTTTTCTTTTCTTTTCTTTTCTTTTTTTAATCGATCTCGAACGTCGAATTATTCGAATCAATCCAATAATATTAATTAATATCAATCCGCTAATATTTCGTTTAATTATTATATCTTACGTTTCTACGTTATTCGCGTAATATTCCTATACGTAATATATAGAGAAAACGACAATACTTAGAAAAAACATACGTACGTCGCGTTAGTCATATATTTATTATCTTTTTGCTCACCTTCCTTCGACTCCAACGAACTCCATTGTTTTGTGTCTTTCGAAATTTCGTCGTCTATCCTTTGTCCTTATTACCGTCAATAAGAATACCGCCGTATTTAACAATGTTCTCTAACCGTATTGACAACATTATCCTTCTCAGAAAAGTCGTTTATGTTTTCTTTCGGGTCGCTTGGTTTACTTCTCTTTGTCCTTGGTGTTCCCAAGAATTCCTGGAAGATTCTTCGTCACACTCCTCGATTCCTCGTAAGAATATTTTTCGATTATGTTCGAAAAATTCTTCTTTTATACCGATCAAATAAAAATACCGGTAATTCGACTACCATAGTCGTGATCATGCCGTTCCAAAGCACGTCTTGTAATCTATATACGTATATTTACATACAACACATATATACATACATATATATATATATATTTATACAATAAGCTTTGCAAAATTTTCATTTTACGTTTTAATCAATATTTAAAAATCGCATATCTCGAGTTTCTCCGAATTTTCATACGTACCTATAACGCCAAAGAGAATATCTTCTTTCGTTGGATACCTTCTCGTTTCGATATTTCTGATCTTATACTTCGTTAAATCTTTATAAGAAAATTTATTATACTTGCAATATAATATATATATATAATAATATATATAATAATATAATATATAATAAGAATATATAATAATATAATAAATTTATCAAGAAATATATATATATATATAACGTTATTAAAGATCAAAGACGTTTACTTCGTGACTGCCTGAACACGACTGATTTCAATTCTGCGGATGAGTCATATATTACGTTCGAGTGTCGCTAGTCTCGCGTCTTTGTTGTGCCCGCTTAATACGATTGTATACACATAGCTATTAGAAAAACGTGAAGGACGTAAATAAACTAAAAAAGAGCCAACGTCTTTTCTTTGTACAGAGGGGAGAAATGTTATGTTACGTTCTATCATCCTATGATAATAATAATAGCAATAATAATTATTAATATTATACGATAAATAATATGATATATATATCATTATTATTATTATTATTATTATTATTATTATTTTCATCGCAGTGTCCATATTATTTTAATGTAACGAGATTATATGCTGTATATGATCGTACATCGATCACACATACACACACATACACGTAAAAGAACATACATTACCCCACTCCAATCTGTTCTATGTCCTACTTTAGCTTCCGTAATGAGATCTACAATTGGTCAGAATCTTTCCCTCTCTTCTCCGACCCACCACCACCATTCTCCCCCACTCGTTTTTTAGAACCGAGCTCTTTTAAAAGAACATTACACAGTAAATAATTTCAAAATCCATTCTTTCCGGCACATAAAAATTGTCTTTCAATCGTTCAACAACAACGTCGTAAGTAAAGTATTTTAATAAATGTAATACGATAATAGGAATAATTTCGTAAATAAGTCGTTTCTCTTCGGGCTTTGAAAATAGGCTCGATATTCGTTATTAACGATAATAATATATTCGAACGGAAATTTCTGGTTTTTTGTTCGGTGTAAAGTTTCAAGGATGTTTCAAAGGTGAGCTTGGTTTCGTTACATAGGAATTTATTGTTTAGAAATCTATTATTAGATAATTCTATTAGGAATATTCCTATTTAGGAACTTATTTTTAGAACTTGTTTTTTGCTTCTTTTTTAATATCTTCTTTGTTTTCTTTTCTCTCTCTCTCTTTCTCTCTCTCTCTTTTTTTTTTTTTTGTTTACAATTTAGAGAAAGTATCTTCGTGATTTTCGTGATTTAATTTACCAACTTTTTAATCATCGATTTGTATTTCTTACGGTCATTTTTTTTCCGTCATGTCTCTTTTTTCTATACATACTATATACTAATCGTGAAGTCTATACGATGAAACAGTATATTCTACGTAAGAAAAAAAAAAAAAGAAAAGAAGTAACTTTCTTTTCTTCTTTTCTTCTGAAACATTTTCTTATACACTGACAATTTTTCGATATACGTTTAACGAAATGTCTCGCGATATTTAAAAAAAAAAAAAAAAGTACGAGAGGTAGAAAACGTTTTAATTTCTCCGGAAAAAAAAAAAAATCGTCGATCGTTCGTAAATTTTTTTATCTATTTATAAAATTATCTATCAATAACGTTCCTCCAACGTTTACATTCGTATCAACGTACACTCACACACACTCACACAACGTATAAAAAAATAAAAATAAAAAATAATAATTTATTGACGTATTCATTATATGTTAATCATATATTTATTATATATATATATATACATATAGTACATATATAATAAATACATCGTACACATATTACATATATAATCTCAACAATTAAATTTCATCAGATTTAACAAAACCTTTTTTTATCGCCTCTACTTTTCTTTTTCCATCAAAGCGATCTGATCATTCGACGTTTATTAACAAATTTCAAAATCGTGAAGATACTTCGTTAATTGATTTTTCATATTTCGTAAAGAAACAAACAACGAAGCAGTTAAAATTGGGTACGTTAAAAACTGGTGGGTTGCAATAGTGCTTGAAAAAGCTTGAGAGAAAGAGAGAGAGCAACGTTGAAGGAAGGTTGTAGCTTTCAAAGAGGACATCATTGTCATCGATCAATTGTGCACAGTTGTCGACCGACTAAAGGTCAATACAATAGTATCGTTTGTCAGGGACACTTACAAAGCTTCTTTTTAAATGTTCAATACTCTTTCTCTACAATAGCATACTTAGATACAAAAGGTATACGTATACTAGTTGATCGAACATATTATTTTCCTTACGAGATCTCGTACCAACTCACGAGGGTTTATATAGAGAAAAAAGAAAAGAAAAAAAGACAAAGAACATGGGAAATATTCGATGAAAGAAAAATTTGAAGAAGCTTTGGTATTCGTTGTCATAGAATTTTCGACCAACGATTCGACCTGATTTTTTTTTTTTTTTTTTTTTTTTTTTTTTTTTTTTTTTTTTTTTTTTTTTTTTTCTGAAGATCGTCCATCGACAATGCATACTTATCGATCAAACAGATTCAGCACCGTTCGTTGAAGTATCTCTTTTTATCGTTAATCCCAAAATTTCGACTCATATTTTACGTCCCTAAAAGTTTACTCATCGTATATACGTTCTACGTATGAACAGACTTTTCGAAAATTACGATATATTTTATATTTAGATTTTGGTTACCGCTAGTTAATCTTGTGGCTGGTTTTATTTCGAAGAAATCCCGGAAACCTTTTTCAAAACCTCGAAAATGTAGTTTTAAATTTCGATTTTCTGAATCGTTGAATTGGTTACACTGATAGTTGAAGTATTGAATGGTAGAAAAAGGTCAACATCTGAGTTTATACTTCAATGCCTGGACTTGCGTGAGTAAGAAGGAAAGAACTATATAGATTCGTAATTTTGTTCGGTCTAAATTTTTCGATATGTAAAATACTTCTGTAAGTAATTACAATTTGTATATGGATTACAATACAAAAAAAAAAAGAAAGAAAGGAGAGAGAGAGAGAGAGAGAGAGAGAGAGATTATAATCACGTAAAGTGCGATGTAAAAATTTAATAATTCTTTCGTGAAAAATTCGAGTAAACAATTCTACGTACAATTTGGAAAGCTAGAAAAAAATTAGGACAACAAAGATTCACGCATTTAGTTAATACTATAATTTAATAAAATAAAATAAAAAATTAGCTATGAAATTTAGTACATGTCAAAGTAATTTTATGTAATGTAAGTTTATATTAGAACTTCTCTAATTTTTTGATCTCCATTTTTTTTCGGTCTTATTCCTATCATCATCATCATCATTATTATTATTATTATTATTATTATTATTATATGACGATATCATCATTATAATCATCAATATCATTATTGTTATAATACTGTATCTCGTATAAAAAATATACACGTACGTAGACAGAACGAACATAATCTCTACTCAGAGACTTGTTCCAAGTCCTAAATCCCACTACTCGGGCCACGAGCAACGCGATTTACAATTGATAAAAATTCTCTCCCTACTATTTCTTCGTTATTCACTTTCCCAAACATATACGAGTTACGAAGAAGAATTCTGGCAGAAAACTTTAAAATCTACTCTGGCCACTTAAATATCATACTTTACAAAACATCACAAACTCTATACTCGGACCTAAAGAAATAAACAAAAATCGTTTCTTGACGATAGAAGGAACTTTGTAAGAAATTTTCGTTAAGAAAAATCTTCTTTTTTATTAGCGATCGATATTTTTTAGGATCACCTATTTAGATGATTTTTCAGATAATTTCAGATATTTTTTTAGATCTTCCTCTAATATCGTACAAATAAATTGTGAAACTTCGTGAGAAAAAAAGATCCGTCGATTTCAAGTTGAGATTGAAATTCGTAAGCAGAGCTCTTAACTGCTATCGGACGCGTCCACAGGTGGCGGATAGTGGAAAGTCTCCTAATTATAGGAGGTAGCTGCATTATGCAGTCGCGGACCAAGAGCGGCAATGTACTGGATGCGGTGCGGTGTCCTTGGGTAAGACATTGACAACAAATACCGCTAATGTCCATAAGTACACTGTGACATGGCGAGTCGTGCCGCCATTAAATAAGCACTTACCTATTTCGAACAATTGGAAAGTTATTTCTTTCTACTTTCTCGAAGAGACGATCATTTTTTTTTCCTTTTTTTTTTTTTTTTTTATGAAATCTTCAAAAAATAAATCGAAGCATTCAATAAATTTCTAAATCTTTTTTCGAGTAGGAAGATATATCTTTTTTCTTGTATTCTTACGTATATACGTTATACGTTCTATATGTTTTCGATCAAATTGGAATAATTTAACGAGAGATTAACCAAGGAAATGTCAATGTAATTAATACAAGCTTTTGAAGATAGTTTCGGAGATTCGGGATATTTGAAAATATGGAAATTGCAAAATGTAAATGTGCTCCGAGAAGGGCTCGTATAATTCATAGAGAGTTCGATTACTGTTCAGAGAGTTTGTCCCATCTGGAGATTAATTTATTCTGATTTTCCGAGCTATTATGCCTTTGCAATGATAAATAAAATACAAGCTCGTGAATATATGATGTATGTAATACTTGTGAAAAAGAAAAGAAGGAAAAGAAATATATATATATATATAAGTAAAAAGTATAACTTCGTATAAAAACATTACATACGCTTATAAAGTGTATGTAAGTAATGTATGTAATGTATTACGAGCACATACATGGGAGTATGTAATTAATGAAAAGTGAAAGTACGAAGTTCTAAAGAAAGAACATTTATTTTCGAATATCGTCTGTCGAATAAGAAAAAAAAAAAAAATCGTCGGAAACCATCCGGAGAAAAAATAAAAAAAGAAATTGAATCAAAATCGGATTCAGTGAATGATTACTTATAAATGAACATACATAACAGACTTATTTTATTAAATGCTAAATTTATGCTAAAACTTAAATTCGAACGAGTTTCATCTGTCGATATCGTAGTAATGGAAAAAAAAAAGAAAAAAAGAAAGAAAGAAAAGAAAAAAAATACAAAATCTAAAGAAAAAAGAAAAAAAAAATGGTCTTCGTTTGTTTGTTAATTTTATTTTCGGGCGAACGCTCTTCGGTACTGAGCTACCTAGGAAACTTTCGGCTCGAGTTCTTTAGTATTTTGGATTTTCAGGATAATTAAATTAAAGGTCTCTCAACAAGAAGATTTGTGTGACGCTATAGTAATCTGTACTATTTTTCAGAACTTTTCCTCTTCCCCTTTTATTAAGTGTCCTCCTTTGGACTCTTTTGGGGAACACTAAGCAAATTTAGCAGTAGTACGTATCAACCTTTTTGTAACAAGCAAACGCTCTTCGTACTAAGCTACTCAGAACATTTTCGATTGAAGTTCTCATATTTTGGATTTTGAGGACACTGAAATTAAAGATCTCTCAACAAGAGAATTTATACAGAGTTACAATATCAATAATCTTTGTAATATTTTTCAGAACTTCTTCTTCTCTCCTTTTTTTTAAGACTGGACTTTGTCCAAGTCCGAAAATTCGGACTTAGGCTAAATTTAAATTACAATAACACTTTACTCTTCCTTTCTTCTTCTTTTGGAAGCATCAGCTTATTCTTCTAACTGTGATTTGTGTCTAGTTGTAAATTTCTCTTTTCTTATCCCTTCCTTTCCAAGAAGTAATACCTCTCTTTGAAATTTTTTGGGGACTCCAAGGGAACATATTTGCAATGGAATATTCTTCCATAACAAAGGGGAGGAAGGTATTGAACTAGAATGATTATTATCTGACGAATTTTATTTAATATGATCCATGAAGCTCAGTTATATATTCTCTTCTTTCTTCGAAGGAATTAGATTACTTGAGACTGCTTCAATTTAGTGACAAAGGAAATTTATTTTTCTCCTACTCTCTCTTCTCTTTTTGTTAAATAAATCGTTTCTTATTTATTTTTCTTTCCGTTCCTTCCTTTTTTTTTAAGGATACGTTCCACATAGATCTGGGATTTTCTAAACATATATTTCCTACGCCAAGAGGAGGAAGAGATGGTGGGGAATTGGATAACCTTGTAATAATAAACCATTATATGATATAAATTCGCACTGACTTGATTACTTGAGCGTTGACTCTTGGATCTTAAAATGGGGAGTTCTTCTTTTTAATTTAAACATCCTATTTCAACAACGTATTCTCCTCCTCCACCAGTAATCAACTTCTATCTTCAAACTGAACTCTATCGAAAGACGTATATATGCTTTTCTAATTAACTTATATAAATTAAACATTTATACAAATTTTGAATTGTATCGAAATACACGATAGAGAGAGTTATATAATCACTACTAAGGAAATAAAGAAATATTAAAACAATTGCTTCTACAAATGTAACTTTTTTCTTATAATATAAAACTCTTATACTGCATTTTTTATGCACTAAAAACACCATACCCATCCCTAAACACCTACATGCGCTCTTATCTATAAGTATATAGATATCTTTTTTTGAATCGTATCCCAGGAGTCATACCCTTTATCCTCCCCCTCCACCTTCTATTTCATTTACTAATCCACTAAGAATTGTCCTCACGCGAAAGAATATATAAATTCCATCAAGTTCACCAATATGAAATTTGAAGAAACGAAGAGGGAGGGAGATATGAACAGACATGTGAAATTTAGGTACAGAAGTAAAGGGGGGAAAAGGGTTGGGTTTTGCAAACGTCCACCCGAAATCAACCCCCCTGAACAACTACTGAGAAATCAAGGATATAGATGATAACAACTCATTTTTCGATCTTAACTAAGAAAGAGGAGATGAAGGGAGGATTAAAGAAAAGTGGGGCTTTGACTTTGAAGTTAAGGGGAAAAGGGGATAGAAGAGTAATGGGTTTTGAGAAAAGGAGCCCGAAAAGCTTACCTCGGCCGGGATTCGAACCCGGGACCTTTCGCTTGCCGAAACAAACGCTCTAACATCGAGCTACGAAGACCTACATTCGATTCTATATATAAATGTGGTTATAAACAAGACAATTTTTAATACAGATATTAAATTTTATGTAATTATATTCCGAAAATAACTTCTGCTGTTATTCTGATTAATAATTCCATTTAATGTACTATTAAAAAGAATAAAATTTTAAACTACGTTAAATTAATGTGTGTTATTTGATCGGTATATAATTTTGAATACGAATCCTTGCCCGCCATTTACGAAGAGTTACGAAAAAACCCGAGTATTTCCGAAGACATGGTAAAGATGCGCGAAAGCAAGTAGCAATGCACAGTAGTCAATTGTATATATATTTAGTCATTGTATATAGTCGCATATAGTCATTGTATGTTTTCTAATTTTTTAATCGAAAGCATTAGGAACGTACGCAAAAGTTTTCTTTTTCGTAAAATATAATTCTAACGTAAAAAAAAAAAAAAAAAAAAATATATAAATGAAACAAGTATTATAGAAACAATGTTTCGTTTAACTTAAAGAATCTTCGAAATAAAACGTTGTCGATTGAAATAATATGGAAAGACTAAAACGTATCGTTGTTCGTTATAAAATTTTACATGTAGTTTATATATCTGTAATGTTTATTGAATTTGCTATCAATGAGCTTAGCACAATTAACCAACGTAAAGTACTCAAACGTTACTGACCCTAGTTCAAGAACCCACTTCTTATCGTACATATATATTCTTTTATTTGTATATTTAAAATCTCAACTAGAAATTGTAGGCAAATTTCACGAGAATATATTTCAATAGCTTGAAAAGTGCACGCTCCAAAAACGAGTAACGTAACACGTTTTTGCAATTAGTATTACAATTAATCCTTTGTTATAAAAGATTTCATTCTAATTTCTTCTTATGCAATAATTTTTCTCTAGCACGAAAATAACTATTATTATTATATATATATATATATATAATTTTGCATAAAATGTCATATTTATTAATATTGTTTTACGATTAAGTATTCACCAAGCCTTGGTTTCATAATGGTTACGTCAACACAATTCTTAATTAAATTTTAATGAACAAAATCTCATTTCAAAAATGAACGTTTAAACGAAGGGAGTCTGCTTTTTCAAATTTTGAAAGAATCTTCTTTTTTTTTTTTATGTATGAGCTATTCTCTAACAAGGAAGAAACAAAGAAAAAAGAAGAAGAGAAAAAAGAAAATATTTTTTTACACGATCTTTATCGCGAAAAATGAAGCTTCTCCGAAAAATTCGGAAAACTCGATTTCTCATTGAAACCTTCATCTTTAAAATATAACGATGTTCATAAAAATGTATGAAGAATTACGCTTGGATTCATTTTTGGCGAAAACTGCTGTTTTCGACAGTTTTCGTGATAAATAAGTTTCGTACAATGGCGCCTTTGAAATTTGTGGTAAGAGAGACGAATCTACTAGCACTACTACAAATTTTCCTACACGTTTCATCAGTGTGTATTTTTTCTCTATTATATTTATTATATTTATTACTATTACTACTTTATTACTATTATTACTATAATAACAATAATAACAATATATAATGTAATAATATAATGATAGGAATAATGATAAGAAAATGGACCAAAAAAAAAAAAAAAGAAAAAGTAGAAAAAAAAATATTATACATTTATATACATCCTACATTTAATATATGTGTGTGTGTGTATCTATTTATTTATTCATAATAATAAAAGAAAAAATGAATATATCTTTAAAAAAGAGAAATATCTTCTAAAATTAAGAAATAAATTTATCGATCGTCGTCGATCATATTTCTTTATTAGATATATCATTATCTTTTTATGAATTATATATATATATATTTTTTTTTATTAGATATATTATTATCTCTTTACGAGTTACAAATGAATCTGATATTCACATAAATTTCTATGATCATGCAACTCGTTCACGGATGTTTTCGTTTTATCGCACGTTAGCTTTAACGTCGAGACAATTCTCACAATCTGATTAGCTATTCGTAAGAACCGTAGCAATAGAATTTCAACACGTTGAATATTTCAACCGGTTACTGTTACTTTTACGACTACTTTTACAGAGTCTGAATCGAGCTAAGCGATTGGAAACTTTATTGTTACTGTTACGAAAACTTCCTGCATTTAGAATAATACTAATTAGCTACTTTTCTTTTGTTTTTCTTTCTTACCTCCTACTATCGTATCTACTTGTTTTTCGTCTTATTATAATAATTATCAGCTGGTAATATTTGCTTTTCCTTTTATTCCATTTTTTCTTATACCATCGATTTCATTTTCGTTCTTATCGATTCTCACAATTTTCTATCGACTTTTTTTTAATATTACTACTAATTATTAATTAATTTCATAATTAATTTTAATTGTGAAATCGTTGCACAAAAGAATGACAATTCGCTGATTAATTTTTCTCCATGGTTAATTCGCCATGGTTAATTTTTCTGTTATAACTACTATTTTTTAGTTTCCTTTCTTTTTTCTTTTTTCTTTTTTTTTTTTTTTTAATTTCTGCTATTACGATATAAAATGTAGGTAATATTTAACTTTAGTTTTAATTTTAGTTAGCTTTAACCCGCTTATGTAATGACCGCGTGTACGTCGGAGTTTGTTATTTTTGAAAATATGTAAAAGATAGAAGAAATATTTATGATTTAACGTTTATAAGTATTACAAAAATAAAACTACTTAAATAAAATATATATATATATACACACACATACATACACATTTCTTTAATTGAAAGCATTATAAAAAAAAAAAACAGAAATTTTTCTTTTGGTGAAACATAATTTCAACATAAAAAAGGAATATGAGTGCGACAAAGAGGCAATGTTTTCTTTGACGTAGAAAGTCTTTGAAATAAAATGTCAACAAAAAAAAAGAAAAAAAAGAAAGAAAAGAAAAGAAAAAAGAAAAAAAAAGAAGAAAACGTAAAAAGAAAACAAGGAGAGAGAGAGAGAGAGAGAGAGAGAGAGAGAGAGAGAGAGAGAGAGAGAGAGAGAGAGAGAGAGAGAGAGAGAGAGAGAGAGAGAGAAAGAGAGAGAGAAAGAGAGAAAGATAAACGTATCGTTGTTAATTACAAACTTTTACACATAGTTTATATAACCGTAATGTTTATTTAGTTTGTTATTAATGAGTTTAGCGTAGTAGGTAACGTAAAGAGCTCGCACGCTACTGGCTCGAGTTGAAGTACTGCTCTTGTTGCAAATTTTTTTTTTTTTAATATCTTTCTCTCTTCTCTTTTTTCTTTTTTCTTTTTTTTTTTTTTTAACTCGAACGTTTGAAAAAAAAATGTATACTGCACATGGAAGGCAAATTTAACGTGAATACATTTATCAATCGTTTCAATAGTTCGCTTCAAAAGCATTAAGTTATTGCAATTGATATAAGAACAAATTTTTTATTAGCAAAAAATTTCAATATGATTCCCCTATATATAAGATATAATTTTTTTCCTACGAGAAGTTAAATATTATCGAACAATTTTTTTTATGATCCATGATTAATTAAGATCAAATAAAAAAGATTCAAAAATAAAAGTGCGTTGGTTGAATTCTGGGCAAATTGACGAGGTGTTTATCTTTTTTTTTTTCTCTATTTTTTATATATATATATATATAAATAAATTTTTATTAACAATAATGATCGGATCCATCGACTCGAAATTAAACAAACTATCTATTCGTAAAACTTTAAAATCGATTTTCTCGTAAAACTAAAACCTCTTGACGAATGAAATGTTGCCTTTCGTTAGTGTCTCGTATACTAAGAGCAAATCTCTCTAAAACATACCCGAGGCACATCAAAATCCGTTTGTGACGGACTCGATGATTTTCAATTAGATAAACTGCACGAGTTTCTTTTGCATGATCGCCCGAAAGCGTAAAAAAAAAAAAAAACTATATAATGAATTTTACGATATAAATAAAGATAATATCTCATTCATTAACCGAAATGAACTAATTAATTCGCAATATACAACACGATTTATTGAAAATACGAAATTCTCTTATTTTTTTCTATCTGTCTAGATAATTTATCACGGAATTATGGGATCGTAAATATCTAAAATATTTTCGAGCAATTCCAAATTTAATTCGAAAAATTTCACGTAATTAAAGCTAGTCGCCTTGCATACATATTTTTCTCCGATTATACCAAGTATCGTGATTTCCCTCGTGAAAGGATCTTTTTTCTTTCTTTTCTCATTTTTTTTTTTTTTCTTTTTATTCTATCGAAAATAAAAATAGATATTTCCCTAATAACTAATTTTAATAAACTTAAAAGAAAGACAGTATTGATGTTAAGAAAGAAAAGAAAAATAGTCTATTCAAATTAAAAAAAAAAAAAAAAAAGAAAGAAAGATTAGAAGCACGAAGAACATTTTTCCTTTCGTAGCTTCGTTTTTAACAAATATAATATTACACTTGATATTAACAAAAAAAAAAATGTATACTATTGTTTCTTATTATTATATTATTCTTTATATTGTTGTTCACAAAGAGATATGATTAGAAGTATGATGTTTGAAAATTTGACCACCCTATAGAGAACGCATAACGCGCCTTATGTTAAATACGCTCCTGGATCCATGGGCTATCCAACGAGACAGCTGCAGCTTACAGTTAGCGCAAGTCTTTCCTATATTTTACGTAAAAACGACGAACTCATTTAGATTTAAACCTCTTTCGGATTATGGCGGACGAAAGAGAAAAGCAAAGAACAGAAAAGAAAAAATATATATGTATAAAAGAAAACAAAAGGAAAAGAAGAAAGAAGAAAAAAAAAAAAAAAGAAAAGAAAGGAAAGGAAAGGAGAAAAATACGAACAATAGCATCGTACCGTGATCACTTGGGGATCCTATTACGCTTTGAGACTTTCAACTCGAACGAGATAAAGAGAAAATTAAAGAAAGAATTAGAAAATGTGTCTAGCAATAAAATTACTTCGTTTTCATTATGTAAAACTGTTTTTCGTTCACGTAAAACTAAATTCTTTAGATTCGTATATATAAAAATATACGTCCATACATACATATATATATATATATAAATATCATTCAGTAAATAATTAAATATATATATATATAAATATATTATTAAAATATTAATATTATTTAATGTATGTATGACAAAGAAAAAAGAAAATAACTATCGTAAAACGTATTGATAATAAAAGACAACAATTTAATAAAAATAATACTCGATTTTATAGATTTCTCACAAACGTTTTCTTTCACTTGTATAATTTCTCTCTCTTCCTCTTTCTTTCTCTCTCGAAACAAACAAACAAACAAACAAACAAACAAACAAACACACACAAACAAACAAACGAACGAACGAACGAACGAACATACATACACAAACAAACAAACAAACAAACACGCAAACATAGTCAAGTCGTATCACGTGGTATACGTTAACGTTTGTTTTCTTTCCCCCATCTATTTCTCGCATTATTTACTAACGAAAATAAACAAAAGAAAATGGGACTATTCGTTAATATAAACATTCTCTATACCATACTCTTGAGGGATCCTTTGTCCTACGTGTACATATTCAAATAAACACGTTACCTTTGTACACATTCGCAGATTTTATCGCGTTATTCTTCTTATAAGCTGTAAGGACGAATGCTAGCTATTTACAACGCACACACACAGATAGATAGATAGATAGATAGATAGATAGATAGATATAAATATAAATATACATATGTATGACAATACATATGTATAGACATGCACGTATGGTAGATATATATATATATGTAAATATACAATATTTCAACCTTGACTAACTGCTAGTTCGTGGCTCTTATAAACAAAGAAAAAATTCACGTCTTTCTCCTCAACCTTTATATTCATTTATAAATATTACGAATTAAAAAAACATATACAATAAAAATAAAAAATAAAAAAACAGATGTTAAAAACAGAAAAATAAAAAAGGAATTAAAAAAGAAAAAAAAAAAGAATATGTTCCATTAAATCGTTAAGAGACGTCGTCTCGTAAATAGGAGAAAAAAAAGGAAAAAGCAAATCGAAATTGATCAATGTTTCGAATAATTACAATAAAAAATACTGAAAAAAAAAAAAGGAAATTAACAAAATATTTTTTATCGTTCTTAAAATAATTATATATATATATATATATATATATATATATATATATATATATATAAAACGGAATAGCATTATAACATTCTTTCTTATTCACAAATGATCAGTTCGCATTGGCTTATTGGCAACTAGCCACTTTAAGGACGTATTCTAAAAAGGGGAAAGGATAAAAAGTGAGATGATGAATGTACCGAGCATACGTCCTAACGTTGCAAAATTCATATCGTCGTAAGTTCGCGGTTCTCTACGACGTGAACTCAAAGCTTCACAACGAGAGTGGTAAGAGAGGGTAGGTGGTGGAAAGGGATGGAACGGGGCACGGTGAGACGAAGAGGATTGGTGGTTGCTTCAGATGGGGTTGGCTGGATACCTACCCTCACGAAAGGGTGTAAAACATTATTCCGCATTACACTTCACGAGCTGCAAGCGTAGCTACGGTAAATTATTCTATATCCTTCTTTTTTTCACCCTTTTTATTCTCTCCTATTCTTTCTTCTTCTTCTTCTTCTTTTTCTTCTTCTTCTTCTTCTTCTTCTTTCTTCTTCTACCTTCTTTTTCTTATTTTTATTCTTCTATCACAGCTACAGCATCGAAGAGCCTCCGGGCAAAGAAACGCGGAAGGAATCGTTCCTCAAGAAGATATATGTATGTATGTATGTATGTATGTATATGTATGTAGTACGTACATAGGGTGTCCCAAAATTATTTTTATTTCTTTTTTTCGTTCGCTCCAATTCGAAAAAATTCTCGAACAACGTTAGAAACTATTTCACAAATTTTTTTGTCCTGGCTCTGCCCTTCTTCCTCATCCTCCACAATCCTCTTCGTTTCTTTCTTTCTTTCTTTTTTTTCTTCTTTCTTTTTTTTTCTTTCTTTTTCTCTTTCTTCTTTTTTCTCCTCTCGCGCTCGAACGATCTCGAAATTTAGAAATCTCGTTGATTCTCGAAACGAATTCTCGTACGCGTTCCCGTGAATTTCAATTTGTACGGAGTATATGATATATATATATATATTTCTTATTTATTTTCATTCCCGTAAGAATTTAAATATCTGTCCTCGGAAATTCTTCTCTTCGAACTTTAAATTTGTCGTTCGATGAACAATAAATTTGAACAATAAAGAAAAGATTGATGTCACTGTATTCACGTAATCTTATAATTTATATAATAAAAAGTGCATTGGAATCGTATGGTATGAGAAAACTTGTGAGATTATTTTCAAAAAGATTTTCGAAATTATTGTATTATTATTATTATTATTATATTTCATTATTATTAAACGCGACACCCTGTATATTTTCGATAACGTATCACGAAAAAGTATTCGCGAGTACAAAGGATCATGATCGTGAGAATATTTCGCTCCGTTAAAGTGGTAAATCGTGAAAGACGTTCTTTATAATAGCAAAATACGAAATGAAACTAAATGAAATTTCTTCATGTAAATGAAACTTGTAATTTCTTTATAACTCTTTCAAATTGTCATTTAAATATTCCAGTTTAACGAGAACGTTAATAGTATTATATTATCCAACGGTATATCGAACTGCTCTTCTTAAAAAGTGCAATGTTTAATGCAATGTAAAGAAGAAGCGTATAGAGCGTTCTCAATATTTCGTATAATCTTTCACGTAAGGGATCTTTCTCAACCCTTTTCTCTCTGTGTGTGTGTGTATTTATATACCCACTTCTAAAACGATACGACAGATGGTTCGACGTTGTACGGCTGCATCGGTTATTAATTTAACAAGACTCCGTTTCGTGTTTCTTAGACGTCACAATTAAATGGAAACTGCTGTATATACGTAACGATATATAAACGATATATATATAAGTAACCATACGAAATTGTTAGTGATAAGAAACGTTTATAAATTCTTCTGAATTTTTCTTAATATCGATATCAAATAAAAAACAAAATCATTGATCAAGCGAAAACAGATGTATACGAATGAACATACGTATGAAATTATTTGGTAATGATAAGTGGAACGTTTGTAAATTTTTCGATTAAAATCTTCTGATCTCGATAAAAAAAAGTGATCGTATATGAATGAATTAATAACGATATTATTGATAATAACTGAGAAAACGTTTATATATCTGTAAACTTTGTGATCTTGATAATAAAAATCACTGATTAAATCGTAACTGATGTATATAAATGAATTCATACGAAATATATTCGTACGAATAAACAAAAAAAAAAAAAAAGAAAGAAAAAGAAGAGAATAAAAAGAAAAACGTTTATTAAATCTTCGAATTTTCTGATCTTGATAAAAAAAAAAATGAGAACAGCCGTATATAAATGAATTATTACAAATATTAGTAATAACCGAAAAGAGGATATTCATTAACTCGTGAATTTTTTGATATTGATAAAAAAAAGAGAAGAAGAAAAAAAAGACCCACGATTAAATGGAAAAAGACAAAGAAAGAAAAAGAAAAAGAAAATAAAAAGAAAAGATAATATCATTTTTTCATTTTGAAACATGTATGCGTCAAGTTTAAAAATTGAATTTAGAGAGATAGTTTCATTACAACATGAAACTCTTTTGTCAATGGAATCCCATATCCGATTCTTAAAGACTCTCTTTCTCTCTCTCCCCCTCACCCTCTCTTTCTATTAATCGAGCAAAATCAAAAGAAAAGAAGCGCTAGCTAAAGAATAAAAAGGAAATTGTCATTCTTTCGGTCGGTCACGATCAAAGATACCCTTTCTCATTGCTTTCACACATTCTTGCATTCATACATACATTCATACATATTTACATATATACATACATACATATATAGATATACAGACAGATAGATATATAGATAGATAAATAAAAATGTTGAGAAAAGAGTTGGTGTTTGAAATAGCAAAATATTCGGCTCGAAATTAGTTGAATTTGAGTCGAAAATTATTGATCGACTGGCTCCTTTACCGTGCTCGTAAATCAGATGAAAGGAAAGTATTATAGTATAGTACAGGGACAGGATCATTTTTTCTGTCCCACCTCCCATAAAATGTCTTTCCTTACAATCTAGAACATATTCCCCGTTTCACAGACTGATTGAATCAAGCTGACAACGTAAGAGACGACGGCTTTCTACTTTGCCTCCGAGAAAGATGGTAGTAAGGTCGATATTAATATGACATTGCTTTTGGTGCCAAGCATCTTGGGAATACCTGCCTCGACGAAATTACTTTGGAGTTATGAATATAATCAAACGTACCATTTCTCTCTCTCTCTCTCTCTCTCTCTCTCTCTCTCTCTCTCTCTCTCTCTCTCTCTCTCTCTTTCTCTTCTTCTCTATCTCTCTTTCTTCCTGTTCATCTAATTTATTTATATGGATATATTATATATATATATTATAATTATATATGTATATAATTAAATATAATTATATAGATTACATATATATTATTAATTATATATGTCTTGTCACTATCAATTTCTGTTTATGCGTATACATATTAATATTATCAATAACTTACTTCACAAACTATACAACGAAACTATCATTTATAGACAACATTATAAATAACTAATATTATAGAATTTTCGCATGTATCTATCCCATGATATCTAACTGATCCTAATACATAAATATCGGTTAAAAAGATAGATACGATATATATATATATATATATATATATATATATATATATATATAGGTGTTCTGGGAAATGTTCATGAAATATAGAATATGGCAAATTTATGAGAAATCGATCGTGAAAACAGAGACACACAACAGAGAAAGAGAGAAGAAGAAAAGGAACAAAAAAAGGAACAAAAAAATAAAAGAAAATGGCTAGCCGGCTTATCGTATTATCTCGAACGGTAGCAGGTGTATCCCACGAATTTCCGTTTACAATTGGTTTATTTCCGAGTTATTCGTGTACATATAAACCCATCGAATGGATACTCATACATACATACATACATACATATATATATATATTTATATATATATACATACATACACGGATTAACTTGTCGAAATTAGATGATCTTTATAGTATGCACTGTAACCGAAAATATAGGCGACGTGCGAACGCATAATATGCAAACAACGCGTGTGTCAGCGGTTTGTCGCTTAAATAGACGATATCCCATGCATAGTTTATCAATACTGGAGATCAACCAGTATCGTTCGT
The DNA here is from genome assembly GCF_014466175.1 of Vespula pensylvanica. NCBI lineage: Eukaryota > Metazoa > Arthropoda > Insecta > Hymenoptera > Vespidae > Vespula > Vespula pensylvanica. The sequence goes on from NC_057704.1 coordinate 1,777,517, forward strand.
TAACGTAAATAAATCATTGAGAATATTAACTAAACGTTTATATTACTTCGTAACACTCCCATTAATTTTGCTATAAATCTTCTATAAAATTTATACGTCTTTTACGTCTCTTTTTTTAATTCTTTTCCTTCTTTATTTCATATCACTTTTATTATCGTTTTTCTTTTCTAAATTTGTTGAAACAAAATTTGTCAAAACTACAAATTATTAAAAATCTCATAATATCCGATATTATTCTAAATGAAAAATATATAAAATGTAGGATCAAATATTATTTCTTTTGGAATAAGTTCGACTTTCAAATCGCGATAAGTTTACGAAGATTTATAGTTTTACATTTTGAAAGGAAAAAAAGAGAGAAAGAAATATATGAAAATTAACGTCGCAAAAGAGATGATCGATTTTTCAAATCACCTTTGCGAGTAGTTTCGAACGCATCACGTATTTAAAATTTCCTGCGTCCCTTTTTCTTCCTTTTTTTTTTTTTTGTTTTTAAGTTTTTATTTATTCATTTTATAACGTGTTCGAATAGAAACCGATGAATCGCGTTTGTTCAAAACTTTGACAGGAAATAACAATGAAAATAAATTTTTCTATGTAAAAATAATCAAGAAGGAAAGGAATAAAACGAAGTAATTATGCGAATATATTCCATTGTAAACAACATTCGTTTCGTTTTGTAGTTTTGTTTTATTTTGTTACGTTACGTTCGAATTGTTTTTCGATTGTTCGTATTTTAGAATCATAAAACCTTTAATTCTATCGACGTGACGATTGTCACGCATTATGGAGTTTTACATAATGGCTATACTCGTTTCCCTTTTATGCATTAGTCACGATCGCCTCTGCGTGCCGTATTTTTTTCCCTCCCTCCCTCTCCCCTTTTTCTTTTCTTCTTTTGTGGACGCGTCTGTCAGAAAAAAAAAAAAAAAAAAAAACACACACAAATAAAAATGTTTTTCGCACTTTTGTATCAATCTAAAATTAGCAATGAATGTCGTACTAAAATAAACGTCGCATTAAAGTTCGTTCAAACGTTTCTTTTTCGTCTATTTTGCTTTTTTTTTTTTTTTTTTTCTTCTCTTGGAATAGATGGAAAGACCGTCGTTAAAGTTTGACGACAAATATCGAGAGAACGTATGAAAATAAATTTGTTAAGAAATAAAGAAAATTCGAACGGCCATTTCCCGTATCGTGTACTATCGTAGATAAAACTTCGTCAAATTCAGAGGAGTCAATTTTTCGACGGGATCGACGAGAAACGTCGTAATTTATAAAGAACTTGAAAATAAATTGAAATGAAAAAAATTCAATTTCCATCGAAAGTTAGAGAACGCTTTGTGCGATGGTGATTGTATAAGGTTCGCGTAGTTAAAAAGAGAATCCCAGAAAAAATAGAGAAAGACAGAAAAGATAGAGAAAAAAAATCGTGTGCGTGTCTATCTGTGTGTTTTGGAGAGAGAAAGAGAAAGAGAGAATATATAGAAGAGTATGTAAGTAAAAGAGAGAAAGAGAATGTGCGTGTATGCGTGTGCATATGAAACAGAGAGAGAGAGAGAGAGAGAGAGAGAGAGAGAGAGAGAGAGAGAGGCAGAGAGAGAGTTTGAGAAAAAGTATGAGACAGTACATGTATGTGTGTAAGAGAGAGAGAGAAAGAAAGAAAGAAAGAAAAAAAGAGAAAGAGAGAGAGAGAGAGAGAAGAGTGTGAGACAGAGAAAGAAAAAGAGAGACAGCAAAAACATAGAGAGAGAAAGAGAGTGTGTGTGTAAAATAGAGAAAGAGAGAAAAAGAAAGAGTGAGAGTGAGTGAGTGAGTGAGAGAGAGAGAAAGAAAGAAACATAAAAGAGAGAAAGAAATAAAGGGGAACCGAAAACAGGCGTGAATCGTCGGTACGAAATTCCGACATGCTTCAACGCGCATCGCTCGTGCTTGAATCAACCTTTAAAGAACTCGTTCGGGCAGGAGGGTAACTTTCCCCCGTTCATTTCGTTTCTCCGCGCTCCCCCTTTCGTTTTGCTTCATTTACCTAAATGGGAACGGCCCCCGGCGGCACCTACCGAGGGCAAATTAATTAAAACGTATCTCGTCGATGGTACCCTCCGTAAGATCTCACAAACACCCTTGACATAAATCCGATCTACATATATCGCGTCCTCCTTCATAATTCATCCCCTTACTTCCACTAATTTCTCGACTAATACCCGACAATTCATCTCGGTACGTCGTTCGTCTCAACGTTCGATTAAATATTACGCCATTTCATAATTTATATCAATACACAGTTAATATTTTATTAGTAACTACGTAAGTTTCTTTTTTTGTCTGTCTGTCTGTCTGTCTCTCTCTTTCTTTTTTTCTATCTCTGTTTCTATCCGTCCGTCTCTTTTCATTCATCTTAGCTTCCCGCGCGATATTTGAAAAGACAGAAATATTTTTTATACGTCGTATTTTATATATATATATATACATATATATTTTTTTACGCCAATTTATATTACGTCATTTAGTATTTCGTACTAACAGACGTTTAATATTTTATTATTTATTTAAGCAGATACGCGTGATTTTTTTCTACGATATATGAAAAGATTTCAACGTTCTTCATACCTCGAATTTGAAAAACTTGCGCGTCGTTAACATCTCCGCATTCTTTTTTGTTTTGTTTTGTTTTGTTTTCTATTATTGTTCATTGCACCGTGGGATTATTTGATAAAAAAATTGTGTACATTACGTCGAAGAAATGCACCGTGTTATTTTATCATCGCACATTTATTAAATCAATAAAAAAAAGAGAGAGAGAGAGAGAGAGAGAGAAAAGAGAGAACCAATAAACACACAACATCTTTCGTAAAAATATTTGTTCTATGTGACCTCATTCTTTCTTTTGTTTTCTTTTTCTTTCCCGTCGTTTCTTTTCTTTTCTTCCTTTTTTTTTTTTTTTTTTTTTTTTTCTTTAAAGAAGAATCTCAATTAATTATTCTCTCATCCTCTTTCTCGTCTTATCCTTTTTATTTTAACGAAGAATGCCAATTAATTATTCTCAAGCCGTCTCATCTACGTCGGTCTCGCGTTTATTTCATTTAATTCAATTCATTCGACGTTGTTACGTAGCGTACCTTTTACGTTCCGCGATAATTGCACTTCTTCGAAGGCGATGAGTATCGATGGAAGAAAGTATATCGTTAAAAGGAATATAAGTAAATATATTTCAATATTCTATTATATTGAATAGACGATAAGCTCATCGATATGATCGATCGAACGTTCTGAAAGATAATTAACAAAAATCTTGTTATTAACGAGATCACAAAATTCGTTCGTCAAAGATAAAAAAAAACAAAAAAGAAAAAAAAAAGAAAAAAGAAAATGAGAAACAAATAAATAGTAAGAAAAGAAATAAATTAGCTTTACTACGTGATTATGTCCATCGATATTAATTTAATTACAAGAATGACGACGAAAACGAAACAAATCTAATATTTTATTATCTCGACAGAAGCGATCGCATTGATCAATCGTATTAACAAATTATTTAATCTATCCAATCTATCTCTCTTTGATCCTTTTTATTTATTTATTTATTTATTTATTTATTTATTTTTTTATTTTAATGTCTAAACAGAAATTTATCGAAGAATTAAAATCATAAAATTCCTCGTAAATAAGCGTTCTCGTTCTCGAGAAAAAAATTAACAAGAAAAAGAGAGAGAGAGAGAGAGAAAAAAAAGAAATGATAGGAAATAAAAAAAAAATTGATAACACAGCAACACACACACACGCGCGCGCACGCGCGCATACTACATCGTTCTCCAAGAAACAATAAATTTTATCGTCATTATATTATATCTATGTAGTAGACGAATACATATAGTTGTTTCACTTTTATTGTTACGACCTCTGATACTTAATTCAACCCAAAGGATATCTTAGGTGGGTTCAAAGGGGAACAGAAAGGTGAATGAACGTGGACGAAAAAGCTTCCAAACACACTCGGAGGAATATCCATTTCCACCCTTGTAAAGGGGTGGAATATAAGATAACATTCTTCTTCTTCTTCTTCTTTTTATTTTTTTTCTGTTTTCTCTCTCTCTCTCTCTCTCTCTCTCTCTCTCTCTCTCTCTCTCTCCCTCTCTTTTTTTTCTCTCCACTATCCTATCAGCAGCACATCGTCGGCCCTCCTCTTCGCCTACTTTTATATCTTGCGAAAGATGAGGACGCGAAAGCTCTCGACTACGTAATACGATTCTTGCCTATGCCGCAAGAAGAAAATTTCATTTCACACGAGTTGGATGTAGCTACGCGATAATGTCCTCGTTCCTCATAGTTCATGCGACACGTTTATATACAATGTCATATTACCGTTTGTACCATTAAGACAAGAAGAAAGAGAGAAAAGAAAAGGAAAAGAAACGGAGAAGAAGAATGAACATGAAAAAGAGAAGAAAGAAGGAAACTTGGATATAACAAAAAATATAGTTGCATTTAATCGTAATCGTTCGAGTGAACAAGGATGTAAAAACAAAAGTCGAATCGAAGTTGTATCGTCATTTTTAATTTTGCGTTGACATTTTCTACTTTTCGTTCATTTTTTTTTTCTTTTCTTTTTTCGTTACGTTTATCGTCTCTTCTTTCGGTTATTCTGTTCTCTCTCTTTTTTTTTTTTTTTTTTTTTATGAAAAAGAAGTACCTGGTAAACGTCATCGTTCGTTTATGAAAAAGAATTCCTCTTCGCAAAGAATTTTATAAATTTTTTTGTAATTTTGTAATAACGCAACGTATGGTTATTCGTACCCGTTCGTTTTACTTTTTATTTATTTATTTATTTATTTATTTATTTATTTCATTTCTTTTCTCATCCCTTTATAATACTATCTCTCTTACGTTTAAATTATTACATTTGTTTTTCTTGAAGTTTCGTATGAATTTTCTTCGGGAGATAAAATAAAAGAAAAACAAGTGCGTGCAATCTTCAAGGACAACAAATGATCGAAATAATGAAATAAACGAATAAATTGTACGAATTCATTTGAATAAATAATATTAATAATATTGATAATATTAATAAACCTTAATACGATTGTTTGCAAGATTTACTCGAATTAATATAATACGTGCATTAACGCAAATTTATATTCCATTTGTAATGTCGAGAACGAAAAGCATCGGATAAAGTCTCATATTCGATTGATTCGATAAATATTTCTTTATTCCGGTATTATGTAACGAATGCATGTAGCTTACCGCAGTGGACCACCACACCACGTCGAATGGTGTCTCAAAGCCAAAAGAGATTTTGCTACCTTCTTGAATAATACATAAATGCCCGACCTTTAAAATCTTTCGCTTTTAAGCAACGAGGTTGTTTTTCCTCTTGCTTTTTCTTCCTTTTTATCTTTTTTTTTTTTTTTTTCTTTCTTTCCCCCCGAAAAAATTTATTCCGTGGCGAAGGAATAAAAGCCAAAAAAAAAAAGAAAAAAGAAAAAAAAAGGAATTAAAAGCAAGAATTTAAAAAGCAAGAAAAGATAATAAAAAAAAAAAAAAAAAGAAAGAAAAAGAATAGAAATAAATCTGAGAACGATTTATCAGAATTTAATATCTCCTTTCTCGAAAATAATTCGCTTTAAAATATTTCGCAAGGAGTGATTTGTTAATTCAATACATTAATAATCATCCTTTTTCGAACACTCTTGATTGCGATGTTTCAAGCGTAATGTCATAGTCGCTATCGTCGTCGTCGTCGTCGTCGTCGTCGTCGTCGTCGTCATCGTTGTCGTCATTGTGAAAACACCGAATCGAATCTCAGTTTACGTTTCGAATCACAATCTCTTCTGATTGTCAATACAAGGCTGATTATCAATGTATCTATATATATATATATATATTCTTGTCCCTACACTATCCCTCCCTCACTATCTGATTATAATGGACGATGAAATATGTTTTTTCTATCTTTTTTTTTTCTTCTTTATGCGTTTGTTTATAATAAAATAACGTACGTACGTACGATGCATAAATGTATTTACGCATATACGTAAATCGTGTATCAACTAATTAATATTTTTCCCAACGTGTGTATTAAATTTTACAACAAGTTGCACGTTGTAACGCAAAGGTATATTTTCGATTAGAACAGTTAAATGGACGGATACTATCGATTTTTGATTTTTGAAAAAAAAAGCGAGCCATTATCGTGTATCTGTTTTTCTCTCTCTCTCTCTTTTATTTTTTTTTTTTTGTCAGTAGGACTGGGAAATATAATTTTATTTATGGTTGCAATTGGACTGTGTCGGTATTTGAAATAAATAAATTAGTATTTATTTATTAATATTTAAAATAAAGAAGATATATACATATATATATACAAAATATAAAAATAAAAATAATAAAATACGTACGTAAAATTTCTTCATATATACTGATCATATATTTACGCGATAAAAAAAAAAAAAAAACGTATCGTAATAAAATTAATAAAAATGTTGATCGAAACAAATAAACGAAATCTTATATATATAAAAAAAAAAAAAAAAAAAAAGAATCCAACCTATGGTAAAAATCGTAAAAATCGTAAAACTCGTAAAAAAATTTTTATCGTTTAAACGATCGATAAAAATCGATCGATGAATTTTTTATATTTATTGTTAACCCATAACAGTAACATTTAACCAATAAATAAATGGTTATTCATAATGTTGTTCAATGAATTCGTTTAATGGAGGTATTAAAGCGTAACATTTCAAAGAGAATTTTCCAAAGGAGTACGATTACCATTGTATGTTTTTACGCGTTCCCATAACAATGCTCGTCTCCCTCGTTTTCTTTCTTCTTTTCGCGTCTCTACATACCCCTTATTTTCTTCACGTCCGAGAACGAAACTCATCAATGTCAACGCGTTGCGTTTTATGTAAGGAAAGAAAAAAAAAAAAAAGAAAGAAAGAGAAAAAAAATAACCAGGATGTCGTTAGTCGGATGCATCTTCACATTTCATTGCTTTTTCTTTCTTTTTGTCTCTCTTTCCGCTTTTATATTCGTTTTCGAATAAAAACAAAGGGAGAGAGAGAGAGAAACAAAGCACTTAATATATTTGATTATTTATTTATTTATTTATTTATTTATTTATTTATTATTACTTTTATTTTTTTATTTATTATCATATCTCTTACACGTTTTGCCCCGCTTGTCCAATTATTTTGATCTTCTTCACATTGAAATAAATAATTATTCTTTTCACTCGCCTTTCCAACATTGCATTAAATCGTTTGTCTTCTATATTTTCTGATTTAATTAATATTCCCCTATTGCGTATTTATTTTCTTATTTTTACAAAAATCGAACACACCTATCGACGTCGAATTCTCGTATTGAATTATTAAAAGAAGAGCGCTTTTACGCGTAGAAATAATTTAACGATAATGTGGAATTTCTGAAAAGTATCATTTTTCACGCCCAATAATTTGACCATCAATAATTAATTATTCGATAAAATAAATGGTGACAGTATATGAATATTTTGCTCGGTGTAAATAATTCAGTGTAATGGTTGCTTCTAGATTGATCGATGTTGATTGTATCGACCACTCATATTACGTACCATTATATTTTATTATAAATATTGATCACTTTTTTCAAATATCGCTTTTAAATATTCATATAATCGACCAGTGAAACAAATATAGCAGACATTCGGTAAAACGTTTGGAATGATTAAATGACATCAACGATAAAGGTTATTTGATCGTTTTTGACCATCGTTTGAGAATGTAAAGAAAAACTTTTTCTTGGAAACGAAAAGGATCTCGGTGTGATTATTTCCTCTTAACTTGGCTCTCCTAAATTATAGCCACGTTTTCGTTCTAAGGTTAACTTTCGTTTTCGTTTACCAACGACAAATATTTGTCTCCTCTCGTAAAGCAGAAGATAGAAAGGCAGAGAAGATTACCCATTAAATTTTCTTCGTGTCGAGTATTACCAAACCTTTCAGAGAGAAAAAAAAAAGAAAGAAAGAAAGAAAGAAAGAAAGAAAGAAAAAAGCTTTCGCGTTTTACATACATCGATGCATAAGTGTACGTACGGATAAGTTATTGGATCGGGCAATAAGTGACGCGTAAGAATTTTTTAATATAAAAAAAAATATTGGCGCTTTTTATTGAAATATAAAATTGGATAGTAAAAGTGTTGGATAAAAAAATATTACAAAGCGTTATTTCTTTTGATATAAAATAATGAATATTTTTTCGTAGAAAATTTAACTATTTATTTTTCTTCACGTTCTTTCCTTATTTAGGATATGACATATTAAAAATTTGTTATACATTTTTAAATAAAAGAAAAAAAATTGTTACGAAGGAAGAAACGTTCATTTGGATACAAGATATAAAATATTTCGTTTAATATAATACAAAATGTAAACAGTGTCTACTATTTATTTGGATATGAAATATCCGATAGAATAAAATATAAAATATCCTGCATGTACAATATGAATTTTTTTTTTTTTTTCAACAAAACTGAACTAATGATACACAAATTTTTAATACGATGAAAATACCCTATAGTCTCTTATTTATTTAGATATTAAATACTAATTTTTTTTTTTTTTTTTTTGAGCAAATCAATATCTCTTTTCTTTGTATAATCGAAATGATCTAATTCTAATATGTTTAAATGTTAAAAAGTCTAAATAAGGGTCAAAGGAGATCGAATTTATATTATACGAATTCTTTCTTATCAGAGTTATCGATTTCGAACTATACAAAATAAAGAATAAAGATTTTCTACGGATACCGATCGCCAGCAGCCCTTCGTATCGTATCACTCGGATAATGGAATTCTGCTTTCGAAGAAACCAACCGTCTGTTACATTCGATCGCACAAAATAGTCGTATTCGTCGAGACGAATATCATCTGATATTCAGTTACCAGTTCGAATATTCAGAGAATTTATCGTGAAAATGTATACAAGTCAAGACATAACAAATATATACATATATATATATATATATACATATGTATATGTATAAGAGTATCCTAACGAGAACGTACGATTCATTTGAATTTCGCGCTATTTTTATATCGTTCACAGTAAACGAAATCGTCATTATATTCGTCATAGAACGAACGTGAAAACTCATGAAAAAATATTTCGAGAGAAATTTGTCTATCCTCTCGACTTATATACATTTTGTGGACTTGATCAGAAAATTGGTCAACTCTGATCTTGTTATATGATACAGCACGATATATCTATCTTCAATAATTCAGATAATTTTCCAAAATCTCACGAACGATTTCAAAACTTTATAACGAGATTATAACGAGACGGAGTCATTAACGAAATCGATGATCGCGATTATTCGATACGTTGATAACGAAACAAATTATTTCGTTATAACGGATAAATACTTCGTATCGAGATAATCAAAATACTATATAAAGATATTTCAGAAATGAATGACGCCTTTTATTTGAGGAAAAACAAGAAGGAGAGAAAAGTAAAAGCAAATCGAAAAAGCAAAACCAAAAAAGAAAAACGATGAAAACAAATTGTTGTTCGTGAATTCTTTCCATCTATCTGTCGTTGAAATTCTATAAAGAAAAAGGGCGTAAATATCGCGAAAAATAAAAATGATGTTCCGCTGTCTAAAACTACGATCGGGAAGATCTCTCAGTATCTCGAAAAGTCGAGCAACGATCAGATCCGAGCAATCAGTGCGACTGACAGTTTCTCGATAACTGCGACTACCGCGTCAGACCATTGTTATTATCGTCATAACAACGTGGTAAAAGTTCCATTTCAAATCCATGGATTTGCGAGGATATAATAGTTTGAAGATAACGTTTTCCCTTTAGAAAACTTTTCTTTCATTTCTTCGTTCTTTATTGTTGAAAATCTAATCGAAGTAGAGCGTAATCCATAACAAACACGTTTCACCAGGTTTCCCATAGCGTACGACGTTTCATGGAATTCAATGATCCAATTTTTATATCGAATTTTTAACCTGCGATTAATTTCTTCTTTTTTTCTTTTTTTTTCTTCTTTTCTATCTCTCTCTCTTTTTCTCTCTGTTTTTTTTCTTTCTTTCTTTTTTTTTTTTTTTTTAAGCGATCGTTTACATTTAATTAAAAATTTCTTGTTTGAATACTGCCCCGATATTGATTAACTTTGAAAATACCTTTTTTCTTTCTTTCTTTCTTTCTCTTTTTTTTTTTTTTTTTTTTAATTCGTCGACAGTAGTTTAAAATATAAACATAGTTTTTCATCTGGGATATCTCGTATTTTTTTTCTTGTTTTTTTTTTTCTTTTTTAAATAAAACGCCTGTTTCATCCGTTTTATCGACTGTTTTATAAATGATACAGTTGAAATATCTTATACTTTGTTTAGCAATACTCGAAGGAATTTAAATATTTACCAATGAAATTGATCCCGTCCATATTTTCTATTATTTTTGAAAATACGTTTCTGTTTTTAAATCATCGACGGTAGTGCGTAAACGTAGCTTTTAATCTCAAATATTGTAAATTTAGAAAATAAATAAAATGTCCATTTTATCCGTTCATCGAATGTACTATAAATGATAGAGTTAAGATATCTCATACTAGCTTTATTAATATTTCGAACAATTTAAATGTTTATTATCAAAATAACTTTTTTAGATATTCTCTACTATCGGTTCACTTTTAAAATACTTTCGCATTTTTTAATTCATCGGCATATCAGTTTAAAATATAAACATAGTTTTTAATCTCAGATATCGTATTTTTTTTAACAAAATAAATTATCGATGTTTTATCCGTTTATCGATCATCTTTTTTTTATAAATGATACAGTTAAGATATTTTATACTTCGTTCATTGATAATAACTTCATGCGATTTAAATATTTACTATTAAAACAACTTTTTTCTTTTTTTTTTTTTTTGTATATCCTCTATCATCGATTTCCTCTGAAAATATTATCACCGTTTTAATTCAACGACAGTAATACACGATAAAAACGTACTCTTTAATAAATATTTTACTGATATATTTCACGATATATAAATGTATCTTAAAAGACAAATAAAAAGTCTACTTTATACGTTTATCTAATACATAATATATTATATCTGAATAACACGATTAAGATATCTTACATTTTGTTTAATAATATATCAAATAATCCAAATGTATACTAGACTCTAGTATCAACGAATAAAACATCTCGATGATTTCAATTCGTTAATAACATAATATATAACTATAAGAATAAATAATATAATATACGATTTTACTATACTATAATATATGTTAATTCACGATTATTTAACGTAAGAGTTTTGGTATTAAAAGCGATAACGAACGGCAATAGATACGATTTTCTATATCGATTTTAAAAGCGCGATAGATACATGGAAAGAGAGAAAGAAAGAGAAAGAGAAAGTACGAACACACATCGCGTAGATTCCTACTGTACGCAAAATCACGTGGAAATTTATCGTTCGCTCATAAAATATTAATTCGTTCGGATTTAATATAGCACGTTTTCGAATAAGCGTATCTAGCGTATCTATCTTTGTGGAATAATTTATACGATTTTAACGGAGTCCAATCTCAACGTGAGAATAAATCACGATAAATCGATCGATCTGTTAATTCTATGACAAACCACGATTTTCGAACACGTCCCACTCGTTCATTCTTTTCAAAAGTAAAAGAACGAGAGCGAGAAAGAGAAAGAAAAAGAGAAAGAGTTTTCCAACTCCAACAAATTCTTTTTTTTTTTTTTTCCAGCGTTAATTCGCACGGTTGGTAGTTCACTCGGAAGGTGAGAGAGAACAAATTTTATTCCTTTCCTTTTTCCTTCATTTTTCTCTCTTTTCTTTTCTTTTTTCTTCTTTTTTATTTATACGATCCGCGAATATGCTTAACGAAATAAAGAAAGTAGAAAAGATGAGGAGAAAGAGTGAGAGAGAGAGAGAGAAAGAGAGAGACAGACAGATAGATAGATAGATAGATAGACAGAGAGAGAGAGAGAGAGAGAAACAGATAGAGATAGAGAGATAGAGAAAAACCGAGAAATAAAATGAATTGAAAAACTTTTACGCATCAGGTAACCATCCTCGTCCACAATGAGAGTTATAATAAAAATGATAAAGAAAAAAAAAAAAAAAGAAGAGAGAGAGAATAGAAAGAAAGAAAAAAGAAAAAAATTACAAGGAGAAGAAGAAAAGTTTCGTCGTACATGCTCTCTCTCTCTCTCTCTCTCTCTCTCTCTCTCTTTCTCTTTACATCTCTCTATCTCTCTCTTCCTTTCTTATGGAGAGATAACGTCACACGATCTTCCTTCCCCAAACGAGAACATTCGCCATGAAGGTGGAATTTCTTAGAAAATACTTGAGATGATTCGTGAGCAGAATTTTCGTAATCGAAGCGAGGCCCTAAGTCCTTTCTACTATCGTTCTCATCTTTATTCCCATGAAAGAAATATATCATCGTCCCTTCGACGAACCATTAAAGAGAAAGAGAAAGAGAAAAAGAAAGGGAAAGAGAACCGAAAAAAAATTTTTTCTTATGACGAACGCTATGGTTAAAGGCGAATAGGGAGCGATTGTATGCGAAGAAGAGTGGGGTGGAGAGAGTGAGATGAGGTGATGAAGGTGGAAATAAAAAGGGTGAAAGGTACGAACGGACAGGAGAAAGGGTTTCGACAAGACGAGAAGTGGGCTGGTGTAAAGATGGTAAAAAGGTGCGGAGAAGAATTCCGAAGAAAATTGCTGACAACTGCAGACGTGTCTCGGTGATAAGACTCTTTCGCTATCTTATTTAGTAGGTAAGCCTCTTAAGAGCTTTGCTGTTTAATTAAGAAGGAGAAGCAAGTTCGAGATATTTTCAAATGAAAAACGTTATAAACCTTCTCGTTTTCTCTCTCTCTCTCTCTCTCTCTCTCTCTCTGTCTCTCTCTGTCTCTGTCTATCTTTTTTATCTTCCTTTTTCTTTTTCCTCCTTTTTTTTCACGTATACGATTATATATATATATATATATACGATTGCTAAATAACGTGTAAAAAAAGGAAAAAAAAAATTGCAATTACTCGGAATCGCAAAGAAATAAAGTAAAGATAGCTTTTTGCAAAGAAATTCTTTTTCCCCGAATCTATAATAAAAATTTAAACGACGTATTTTGATGTTTTATTTCTTGTCGCGTGTGTGTACGTGTGTATGTGTATGTGTGTACCTATACACATGCTGAACATTTCATCGCGATCAATTAACGTTGCTACGAGTTAGGAATATTTAAAAATGAACGAAACGTAGTAGTTACGATTTTTTTCCGGCAAAAAATTTGCAGATTTTTTATTTCTTTCGACATCTGTCACTTGTTTGCGTATCAACTGATTTCGATAAAATTTTCATACACACACAGACACGCGCGCGCGTATTTAGTCGTATTTTATTATATGTATATGTATATATACATATATATATATATATATATATATGCGTATATAAATTACACTGACAACTGATCTTAACAATACATACTTTACATTAAATAATACTAATTATATCTATATTATATTCACTATATACTCAAACAAAAAGAAAGAAAAAAGAAGAAGAACAACTAATAATTCTAATTTAACCATACCCCTTAACCCATCCAATCATCAAACAATGATATATTGAAACAGAATGCTTGATAAGATAATTTATATTCATGGTTAAACGTTGTCATGGTGATGGGAACAGGACTGAAGGGAGATATAGAGGATGGTTTGAGAAAAAAGGAAAAGGGAACAAGAAAAATATATAGGGTGTATAAAAAACAATATTTCGTCAGAATCCTTCGCTTATACATACATACATACATACATATATACATACATACATACATACATATACATATATATATATATACTCGTTCTATAAAAAGGATCAATTTCCGGGTAATACATTCGACGAAGATTTTTCTGTTTCTCCTTTCATGTTTTTTCGTTTCGCATTTGAAACGTTGGCACAGTCGCCTAAGTATAAAACGCGCGTATCATCGTATTTTTCCACCTTCCCTTTTGCGGGCACACTCAGCTTTCCATCTTTTTCTTGTTATCGCTCGTCCCACTGGCTATCAGACGGAGGAATCGCGATGCTCACAAAGGCCCTTTCGTGGCAACATGCATACAAATGATGTTTATCCATCAATGCCTCGCGGCGCTGCCAATGGATCGTGATGTTTCCCTTCATTCTCTTTCTCTCTCTCTCTCTCTCTCTCTCTCTCTCTCTCTCTCTCTCTCTCTCTCTCTCTCTCGTTTTCTCTCGTTCTCTCTCTCTCTCTCTATCCATTCGCAATTCAACATTCAATGTTTCCTGATCCGGCCGAAATTTTGACGTTGATGAGTCCAAGTGATAGATGCGCCGTAGATCCATCATGAATACTTTTCTCGGTCGATCGACCTAAGCCTTCGATATTGCCGATTCGATAAGTAATGGCAATTTCGATATCCTCCATCCTATCTGTTTTATATAGAGAGAAAGAGAGAGGGAGAGAGAGATGGGACATGATTTGTATTTTCATTTTTATAAGTATTACACATGGATCTTCGATTGATTATTCTGAAATCACGTCTATTTAAAAAGTTCGAATAAAATCGATTCCTTTTTTCTTCTTCTACTTTCTCTCTCTCTCTCTTTTTTTTCGAATAATTATTCTTTTTTTCTCTTTTTTTGTTTTTATTTTTTTACTTTCATCACCGGTTGGTGTGTCAACCGATTTAAGGGTGACATCGGATATTATCAACCGACCCGTTGAAATTCGCTCGGATATTTCGGTGACGATTATATTCACTAATTACGAAGGATTTTGATAGATATTTTGAAGAGCGTTTAAAATGGTATGATAGAGAAGTAAGAGATTATTATAAAAATGCTAATGTTCCTTGTTTCATTCAGATATAATTCTTTTAGTAGGTGAACTTTCGAAAAAGTTCACTCCACTTTGTACACTCAATTTTTTCATTTCCTTGACATTGCTATCTTCGATGATTTCATCGATAATTAATTCCTTTAAATCCTTTTGCAATAACATCCGCGACGAGCTCGTTATCGCAACTAATCGCATTTATCAATGTCCGAATCGAAATTCAATGAAAAGAGTAGAAAAGAAATTCGAAAAGAAAAAAAAAAAAAAAAAAAAAAAGAAAGAAAGAAAAAGAAAGAATCATACAAAAAATAATCTCTTTTTTCGAATCGTTTTTTAATTATCTAATGATTCTTTTAAATCGTATAATACATAAAAAATATACCGACGTGAGAGTAATCGTAAAAAATAATCAGAAAGATGTGAAAATAATGATGAAAGACCGATCGTAATTCTTTCCTTAATCGTTTATTAACGACGATGTAAATAAGGATATAAAAAAGATATATATAAAATAAAAATAAAAAAACAAAATCAAAGGATGTCACGTACGATTCGATTGAATCACGACGAATGAAACGTTTTATTACTTAACATTCAGATGATGCCTGATTGTTAGACGAAAGAAAGAAAGAAAAGAAAAAAAATTCTCGTTATTATGTTTCTTAACGTAACTTTTTTTTTTATCTTTCTTTTTCTTTTCTTTTCTTTCTCTTTTCTTTTTTTTTTTTTTTGTTTTTCATCCAACTCATCCAAGTAAGTCGCGCCTGGCTCCATATTCAATCTAAAGTTTTCAGAAAAATTAACCTCTTTCTCACTTTGTCTGCTTTTTCATTCTTTCCTTTCCTCAAACTTATTCAATTTTGCTGTATTACAGGTTAATACCGGCGAAGGAAACGTCGAAGATTTGTTTCGAGAGCGAAAGAACGTATTTTACTATTTAATTATATAAGAATTTTCTTCTGGCGAAGATGAAACGTTTATAGAACGAGTTGAAATACATCTTTATTGTCGAATTTATTTATTTTTCAAAGTACGAGCTTCTTTTAGTAAGTAATCAAAGTAATTGATTCGAAAACAACAACTACTACTATTACTACTACTACTACTACTACTACAAAAACAAACAAGCAACGTTCTACGAACTTTAAGT
>NC_057704.1:1796063-1813563 GCF_014466175.1 Vespula pensylvanica
GTGTGTGTGTATACATATATACATATGTACATATGTACGATGCTTGGGAGTATGATTTTAGCAAAGTTGTATAATATTACCGACGATATTAACTGCGAGTTTACGGCTATGCTAAATATTTGATCTTACTGTTATTATTATTATTATTATTATTATTATTATAATTATTGTTGTTGTTGTTATTGTTATTATCATTATTATACGAGGAGGAAAACGTTGACGATATTATCAATTTTTAACTTTGCGCATTATCATGCGCATCTACCTCAATGAAATCGCGAATCGTATTAATTTTAGATAACGCTACGCTACGCGTCATATATCTATAACTATAGTAATTAATACGTAATAATATCATATAACTCATCAATTCATAGACGAACATCTTTCCTAATTGATGCGTCGAAAGAAGAAAAGCAAAGTTGAATTATAAGATTATCGATCTGTATCGATTAAAAAAAAAAAAAAAAAAAAAAAATTGTAACTATAAAAAAAGGTTTACGTCCAAATTTGTCTAGCGTTAAAGATTTTATCTATATACGCTTTAGAAAGTTAAAAAAAAAAAAAAAAAAAAAAAAAAATATGTGGACCTTTCAGAATTATTAAGAATATCAGAAAATTTAATCAGGAAATTCACCAAATTTATTTAAAATATCTGAACTATAGATAAACAGTGATATAATTATCTTGGCTAATTATAACGATACCATTTCCAGAGATAATTAATTATATTGGAATATGAACTTATATATACATACAACACATATGTATATAAATATATATATGTATATTATATAATATATAATTTAATATATCAATATAATTTATATATATACATACATACACACACATATATATAATATATAATTTAATACATATCTTAATGTAATTTATATATATATATATATTGCGTCCTGGTTTACTTATGATATAACCAAAGCACGTAACATTGCTAAATATTGTATATGAATAAACTAAAAAAAAAAATAAAATAAAATAAAATAAAAAACGGAATGAAATAAATTCCAACGTGAATATCATATTATAGATATAAGATCTAGGGTAGTATGCTGCGAACGTCGCTCTTGGCAAGGAAAAACGCGCAAAATGGCGTACTCGGTGTTACCACGCACGATTCTCATCGCATTATTCGACTTTTCCCAAAGGAAGATGCACGTTCATGAAGAGTTTTGTAAAAGAGAGAGAGAGAGAGAGAGAGAGAGAGAGAGAGAGAGAGAGAGAGAGAGAGAGATAGATAAAAAGAAAGAGAAAGAAAGAGAGAGAGAGAGAGAGAGAGAGCCGAACGCCACTACCATGAACCATGACCAAACCATTTCCTTCGAGGTACGAGCGGAATTGTAACGAAAGAGAATAAAAGAAAAGAAAACTTATGGTCGTCTCACGTTCAACATATCGTGTGCCAAAAGAAACGTAATAGAAACAAGGGATGAAACAATGATTGTCTTATTGTATCGGATAGGATTAATTTTTTTGATCGAAGAGAAGAAAAAAAAATTCGATCAGAAAAAAATCGATTCGAATATATAAATAAAAAAAAACAAAAAAAAAGAAAAAGAGGATAATTAATAATAAATATTGGGGAACGATATTAAAAAAAAAAAAATGTTCATCCTTATAATTACACGGTCCATATAGATTTGCAAGAAAATCGAACGTTTTTGAGTTTTCCAAATATTTGTTAAAAAAAATATATATATATATTTTTTTTCACGTTCTTTAATTTGTAAATTGGATGCATTCTATCATTAGGCTTATCTAAAAACACGATTACGTCGTATCACGTTCTAATGATCGGATGTAATCCATGCCCAAATCAAAAGCTAAAAATCACAATTAAATGGTTTGCGGTTTGATTTCAATTAGTTTACATTTAGTCCGAGTTTGATTTCGATTGATTTGGGTTCGCGCCAGGATTTGCGTCGGGATAGTTTGCAATTAACTGTAGTAGTAAATCTTGATTATAAAAACCATCAAACCCAAAATTATTTTTCAATTAAGACAGTTAGATTTATTGTTAAGTTTCAATTAATTTGAAAAGTTCCGTTCATTTTTTTATTAACGAAATGAAACGTGAGACATACATACATACATACATACATTAAAAATTATATCAAAAACGTATATAAAAAAATTTTGATATCTTCAAGATCGAGACATCGATCCAATATTATAGACGATATAAGACTCTGACTCACAGTGACAATGTCAAAAAAAATTTTCCACGAGTATTTCGTAAATTAAAATAGTGCGATGATGTTCATAAGGAAGAAAAAAAATTGTTTCTAATTTTTGTTATCTAAAACGTATTCAAAAATCATTGATAACAAAATGAAGTGAATATACGTTTTTATATGATTACTATTATTTTTCTTTTCTTCTTTTTCTCACGTATTTTTTTTCTTTTTTTTTTTTCTTCTTTTCTTTTTAATTTATTCATACGATTTCAATTGTACGGAACGAAACGTTCGAGCATGAATGATGTCCAAGAGAAACTGATTTTTCTCTTAATTTATTAAAATATATTACGAACACCCACACACACATATACATAAGCAGAAACACAAAAAGACGATGAAAAGTATAACTCGAGAACTCGCTTTGTGAAAACCGTTCGATATTCGTTACTCGACTGACTGTTCATTGTTCCTTTAACGTTTCGTTATCATCGTGACAATACGTACGGAAAAACACATGGTCGTCTTTTTACTCGACAAGTGATAAAACAAGACAAAGACTGTAAAATCGTTAAATTTAATCCTCATCCGTGAAAAAAGTTACATCTTGATCGTAACTATGTATAGTATATACGTATAATTTTCTTAACGTAAATTATTACAAAATGATAGAAATTTAATAATAATAATAATAATAATAATAAGAATTAATAAACTTGATCATTAAATTTTTTCTCTAAAAACTAATATTACCATTTGTTATACCGATATTGTTTATTATCCTGAACAAAAAAATGAGTAAAGAATAATTTATATAATAATAACTTTATAATAATTCCTCTTAAAAAGTGAATACGTATACGTATGCGCGTGTGTGTGTGTATATATATATATATAAATAATAGGAATTTATTTATATATATATATATATATTAATAATAGAAATAATAATAATAACAACAATAGATAAATTTGATTATAAAATTTTCTCCGTAAAAACGAACGCGATATTATTTATTATCCTGACAAAATAAAAGAAATAAAAAAATAATAATAATTATGAAATAGTTGGTCGTCGTCGTCGTCGTCATTGTCGTCTCCTGTAAATTTCAATTAACCAACTAAGTTTGAATTTAATTATTTGACAAAAAAGAATTTCTTCAATCGTGAAGTTCAGTTCGGAAATGATTTATTTCAGTTTTCGAATTCCGGTCTTGCAAGACGATGTCCGTCCACAATTAGGTCATTCGCGTGTGGCACGTGATAGAACGAAGTTGGTGTATTAAATTAACGACCGGCTTCAATTAATTAGCTGGCTTAAAGGATAATCCGTCTTCTTGACTCCGTAACCAAACGGTAATACCAAAATGAAATTGCCTTAAACGAACGTGTTCTCGCCGTATATCGACTCGTCTCGTCGGTTCGACGTTTTCTAAATTTATTCGTTAATCATGGACGAAAGAAACTGACGTCAAAAAAAAAAAAAACAAGATAGAGAGAGAGAGAGAGAGAGAGAGAAGAAAAGGGGATACGAGAAAATAAAGGATCGAGAAAAGATTTCTTTTCGTTAAGAAAAAAAAAAAAAAAAAAATGGATATCGAAAATATCGAATTTTTTTGCGAGGCTCGATTTAAAAGAAAGAAGTATTATATACGAATTGCGATTAATATAAATTTGTTACATCGTGAGAAAATTTGATTTCACATTTTTTCCATTTATCTATAAACGCATTCAAATCTGGAATTTAATATCGGTATTTTCTCTCAATAATTCGAAAACGATATTTTTGGAATATCGGTATTTTGTCAATCGTTGTTAACGAAAATCGATGTGTATATATATATATATATATATATATATATATATATATATATTATCGAAAAAAAAATGATAATATTAATCGAAATAAATACCGATATTTATGATAGGTTAAGACCAACGCGTTTTTTTTTTTTTCTTTCTGTATAATTAAAAAGAATAAAAATATTTTTCATCTAATAATCGATATTTAATTTTTCTTTTCGCGATAAAAATAACTAAACGATTACCTGGGTTTCATCATTAGAAAAATTTCTATACTGTATCGATTTCGTGTTATAACTTTTCTTATTTAATTTTAAATACCTTGCTTACAAAAATATAATAAAAATTAAGATATATAAAATAAAAAAAAAAGAAAGATCGAAAAAATCATCGATAAATATCGAGAAAGACATCGACATATTTTATTATACAGTCGTACTATTCTTACGTTTCGATTTATAAGTATAAGAATGAGAGCGTAGAACCGAAAAAAAATGTCGATTTAATATCGATATTTTCTCTCTCTGTCTCTCTCTCTCTCTCTCTCTCTCTCTTCCTCTCCGTTTTCTTTTTTTATTCCTTCGATAAAACTCCCTGGACTTTAAAGTCATGAACTTTACGATTGCACCAACAGTTACAAAAACACACCTTGTATATGTATAACACGCGCTAACCTCGCTCGAAGTTGTCAGAATACATATCAGATTCTCCGGAGAATAAGGATGGAATAAAAGTTTGCATTTTCTGCTTTTTTTTCCTCTCCTTTTTCTTTTCTTTTTTCTTTTCTTTCTTTCTTTTTTTTCTTTTCTTTTCTTTTCTTTTTTTTTTTTTTTTTAACAGCAATAGTCGAGTTGAAAGCTAAAAGTTTTCTCTCCGACGTCTCTAAAAGTCTCGACGCTATTCTTTCACCTCTCTTCTCTTCTCTCCTCTTCTCTCTTTCTCACTCACTCTCTCTTTTTTTTCACTCTTTTCTATCTCTTTCCTTCATAAGAGAACTACATTTAAAGTGTATATCTTATCGCAGAGGCGTTATTTCGAAATAATCTCTCTTTTCGATCCGATCAAAAAAGTTTAACAATGGAGGAACAAAGAAAATTTTATAACAACATATCTATCTCTTTCGGAGCGAAGAAAAAGCGAAGATAACGAGGATTCTTCGAGAGTTCCTTTTTTTTTTTTTTGAGATTTTAAGCAATCGTCGACGATTCTCTCAGCTCGAATTTGAATTATTCGGAAAAAAAAAAAAATCGAATTGTCTTCCAAACGACAAAAAAAGTTTGCTCAAAGGAATTGAAATTAACGCGATCATCTAGAAATCGTCGATCAATATTTTTTCTTCTTCTTTTTCTTTTTCCTTTTTTATCTTTTTGTAAAATAAACGATCGACGTATAGAAATATTTCATTCGGTATAAATATATCCGCGTTAGGTTTACGTCATTTCCTGTTACCTACTTACTCATAATTTCAATGAAAATACCGATCAAATCTATTTGAAATATTGACAAAAGTATTTGAAAAATTAATCGGTCGAATAAATCACTATCACGAATTAATTATTTCACGTTCGAATAACCGTTCGAATATCTTAACCACAAAGGCGGCTTTATCATTGAAATTAGTAAACTATTGCAAATCCTTTGAACACTATGCATCTCCGAGTATTCGTACATTTTCTGACGATCGTATTATAAATACATAACGTCGATAAAAAGTCGCTGAAATTCTTTGTGAGAGAGACAAAACGATAAAAAAAAAAAAAGAAAGAAAGAAAGAAAGAAAGAAAGAAAGAAAGAAAGAAAGAAAAAGGAAGAACACAAAGAAGAAAAGAAGACGAAAAAAAAGTATCAGTCGATATCGGTCTTTGATTTCTTTTTATTTTTTATCGCGCCGAAATCAATAAGCACCATTGTAAGAAGGCACTATTTTACACGTACTTACATACACATCTACGTAAGCATAACGCGTACGTACATTATATATACATATATATATATATATATATATATATATCATTCCTCGTAAATAACAATCACGAATTAATTATTTCACTTTCGATATTGTCAAAATTAATAACGGTCTAAACAACTTCACCACAAACGCTTTATCATTGAAATTACTAAACTATTGCAAGTCCTTCGAACGCTATGTACCTCGGAGTAATCGTACATTTTCTGACGATCGTATTATAAATACATAACGTCGATGAAAAGTCGGTGAGCTCCTTTGTGAGAAAGAGAGATAAAATGATAAAAAAGAAAACAAAAAGAAGAAGAAAAGGAAAGAAAGAATACAACAAAAAGAAAAAGAAAAAGAAAAAAAAATGTCAGTCGATACCAGACCTTGATTTTTTTTTTTTTTTTATCGTATCGATATCACAGACGCCGTAAAAGGACTAGTTTACACGACTTATATACATAATATGTATATATAATATACACACATCACACAACATATACATACATATATATATATGTATATTGTATATCATTCCTAGTACGTGCTATTTGCGGTATCGGCATAAAACATCAAAGGGAAACCGTAACGTCGACGCGTAAACTGCACTCTTCCACTTCGTCCTTCTCATCCTCATTCTCAACCTCAACCTCATCCTCATCCTCATTCTCATCCTTATCCTCCTCTTCCTTCTTCTCCTCTTTCTCCTTGTCCTCCTTGCCATCACATGCCTTAAGAGGAGAAACCTGGCTGTACTACGATTTTACGCTCTTAAACAAATCTAATTTTGTGCGACAAATATTGAAGCTGTTATACGAAGTCGCACGAGCACGTAGGGTTGAAATGGTTTCAGAATGTAGAATAAACAAACGTGATATACGTATAGACGTATAGGTATGTATTTATGCATGTATACGTGTATATGTACGTATATATGCGTGTATATATGTACAAGTATATATACGCATACACACGTACACCATTTTAAATTGTTTGACTTTGTTGGTCTCTTGATCGCGTTAACTCGAACATTCATATTTTTATAGACGAAGAGGATGAGATATCGTGGACTGTCTACTATTCGTTCAAAATTTACAATTCTTCGAGTTGGTTTTCGAACGTTTTTCAAAACGATTGGTTTTCTTTTCAGATTTTTTTTTCTTTTTCTCTCCTTTTTTTTTTTTTTTATAGTGACTTTACTATCGGTCAAAAAGATCTCTTCTTTTTTTTTCTAAAATACTAATTCTAAAATAGGTTCTCCTAGCGAACGATACGATTATATCCTGACGATAACACGATGATATAATTGTAATATATTGTTTCTTTTTACTATTTTACGTTTGGTCAAGCAGATTCTTTCCTTCTTTCTTTCTTTCTTTTTTTTTTCCCCATTTAAAAATGGCAATATTCCTCGAATACGATTCGTTTCTCTAACGATCGATACGATTAATTGATAATAACAAGAATATTGTAATAATAATAATAATAATAATAATAATAATAATAATAATAATATAATAGATAGATAGTTAGATAGATAGTTAGATAACGGAAGGATTGAATTTGATGAAGGAGTTTATCTTGAGAAAAGTGAAGTAGGTAGATATTCCGATCGAAAATATCGTTAAAGTTAAAATTACTCGACATATAATGGGACGATAAACAGTGAAAGAGAGACAGACAGAAGGATAGAGATAGAGAGAGAAAGGAAGAGGGTGTACTTGTTCCATGTCTCTTGGTAAAACGATCTCTCAGAAAGGGTTATTGTATTTTCAAGGAGATTTCCTTGAAAGTACGAGAAGCTCGCATCCGGCCTGGGAAAGCGTTCAGCCGGAAGTCAGATAGTGCGAATCGATGTAAAGCATTCTTGAATTTCTCTGTTACTTTAAAGGGATGAAGAAGAGGAAGAAGGAGAAGGGTGCACGCGTAACAACTCTTCTACTCTTTGCTTCGTTTTTTAATGTTAGTAAAAAAGAAAAGAAAAAAAAAAAAAAGAAAAGAAAGGTAAAGTAACTAACTCTTTCTCGCGTTATTAAACGAACGTATAAAAGAAAAAAGAGAGAAAGAAAAAATATAGGTTGGAAACAACATAGGTCGGAGTATAATAAAATTTTTAAAAAGAGTACCGTTACGTTACGCGTCCGCCATTAGACGCAAGCTCGTCCGCGTGCAAACCGCGAAATCGATATTTAAATTCATTCCATTAATGGATGTCCAATCGTTGAGTAATCTTGTAAACCGAACAATCGCTCGATCTCGTAAATTCGACGAAAATTTGAATGCAGAGCTTCGGGAAATAACGGAAACGCACGATTAAACGTCGATTATGTACATAGATATAGATATATACGTTCGATGTGAATATTGATCTTGATGAATTTATCAACTCTTATATACCTACGCATATATATGTGTGTGTGTGTGGATATGATAAAATAAAAATATGATAAAGTTACATATTTTAATATATAAAAATGAAAAAAAATGTTGATGTTGAATAATAATATATACGTACATAATCAATCGTGATAAATTATAAACTCAACTATCTATATCTTTCTCTTTCGGAGTTAACTAAAATCGATGCAATTCTAATTTTTTAATAAACGAATAGTTCCGTTCAGGTATGTCGGGCGTTTAAAACGTCTGGAATTCTTACAATGCACCGGGAAAAGATTAATTTACTGTGAATGTTTGACTGTCGGAATAAAAGTATAAAATCGTTTAAATTTTCATCGAGGGAATCGTCGATCGTTCAAACGAAGAATTCCTATAAACGAATGACTTGTTAACCTCCGATAAAGACTAATCCTACAAAAATTCTTAATACCTCTAAACAAGATTCTTCAACACGTAACGAAATGATAATTCCAAACCGAACGTAAAAATTCCTATCGAAGGTGATCTCATCGGTTAAATTTTTATTCAGAAAATAACTTCGTCCTGTAGCAAACGCGCTTCTCGTTATCGAAGAAAGATTCAAGATTAACAAAATTACAAAGTCGTTCTAAAAGATTTTATTTGCGAACGTGTGAAGGTGATTTTTAGGGGAAGAAAGAAAAAAAAAGAAAGAAAGAAAGAAAGAAAGAAAGAAAGAAAAAATCGTTCAATTTGGATTACAAAACCATTGTACTTGTCGTTATTTACGATTATTATCATTATCATTATTATCATTATCATTATCATCGCTATTATGATAAGATCGTATACTACGGTATATCGCGAGATCGTGAAAACGAGAACGGTGACGAGAAGGTAGTGAGAAAAAAGAGTAGGTAAGGGGGTTGAAGGGGTAAAGTGTGAGAGGAGGGGAGGGAAGGAGGCAAAGTTATAAAGGACGTTCTTCGAACAGCTTGTCTCGCGGCAGAATATTATGCCAACGGTATGCCACACTATCCAACTGCATTCGCGTTTATAACCCGGAACACTAAATAACACGTAACACCTGTGAGATACCGGAGGCTCTTATGTATACCTCTCTCTTTCTGTCTTTCTGTCTTTCTCTCTCTCTCTCTCTCTGTCTGTCTGTCTTTTTTCATACTCAACTCCCAACTAATGTCTTTTCCTTCTTCTTCTTCTTCTTCTTCTTCTACTACTTCTACTTCTTTTTCTTTTTCTTTACACAAGACGGAACAGTGCGTTTCCATATTACTTGAGAGATCGTCTAGTCTTTTCTTCCTCCTTCTCCTCTAATATTTTCGCGCCATTTACTTGAACCGAACGAAAGAGAAAAAAAGAAAAAGAAGAAGAAGAAAGAAAGAACGATGAAGTAAAGTGAATATATTCCTGAGGCTGCAAACAAAATACAATCTTTGTCCTTTAAATATGTATTTAATATATTTAAGGGATATTCCTACGTTTACGTCGCGTTTAAGTCGACTATTTTTTTTTTTTTTTTTTATATATATAGAAAAATTGTTGTCTAAAAAGGATTAAGATCTGACAAAAAAAAGAGAGAGAGAGAGAGAGAGGAATTGGTTCATTGAAGTTCATTTTTATTTATCTCAGTCGGTATTTTTTATTATTTAACGAGATGTATTTTGTAAAATAAATAATCGATATATCACATACACGAATATTTGGATCAATATAAATAATGAAATGTGAGCATACCGTCATTTAAATTACGTATTGATATTTCATTATTTTATTATGTTTTTATAAATACTGTTTTAAAACTTCATCGTATATAATTTTATTATTGTATAATAAATAAAGCAACAACAACGACAGTACAGGTTTTGCATTACAAATTGAATTGTTTGCAAAAATCACGTTCAATAACGTTTGCCAAAGCAAATTAATATTTGTTTTTGTTAACATTGTTATAAATATTTATTTTATAAAAAGTATTCATCATATGAATATCCAGCACGATTATTATCTCCGATATAAATTAATAAGACAAATGACAATTAATTATAATAATAATAGTAACAATATTAATAAAAATAACATGATATGGTCCAAAGGATATATGGGTTATTTAAATAAAGGATAAACAAAGACTAGAAATCGATAAAAGTGAAAAGAGGAGAGACGAAAAAAAAACTTTGCGAGAGATGAGAGAGAGAAAAGAGGAAATAAATGTTGTAGGAAATATGTTCCTGCGTTAAAAATCGAAAAAGAAAATACGTAGTAAGTAAGTACTTATACGTATGTATGTACGTTGTTTTAAGAGGAAATAAAGACCGTGCTCGGATAAAAGAATATGTTGACGATAAAACGAATGAATGGTAGAACGAATGGAAAAATCGAACGTTCTACTTTCGCACTTCAATTTTCGCGCGAGCTTCGATACGCCAACGATGATTTATATGAAAATATTTCATACGCCAAATGTCTATTTATCTATTTACATGCATAAAAATAAATAAAAAAAGAAAATTATGACGTTGCTACGAAATACTTTCAACAAATTGCCGATGATTAGTTTGTAATATATTATAGATAACGAATCATGATTAGATACGATTATTATTATTATTATTATTATTATTATTATTATTATAGTTATTACGATCAAAAGAAATATTCTTAGATAAATAATTCTAGTAGGAATTAAATCGTGAAGTTAAAAAAATATATATAACAAATTTATTACTGATGAATTTCTTCAATGTAAATTTGTTCGGATAAAAAAATATTTGTACTGCATTACTATGTGCATATAACCAATTCAAAATTTATATCTTATATAATTTGAATTATCCCATTAAAAATTATTACTTTTATTGAAAAGGAATGATGGATAAATGAAAAAAAAAAAAGAAAAAGAAAATTTCGATAATAATTTGTATTATTAAAGCACAAAACTAATAATGACGCAATATTTCATCGGTAATTAAAATTAATAAGCTATTTAGACGATTGCACGAATGAACTTTAACTAATTTTAATAACAGGATTTTTAATCAAAAATGTTTCTTTTTTTATCGTAATTAACACTCGACGATTTTTAAAAGTTTTACAATTTTAATTTATATACATATATAGAAACGTAATAGATACGTATATTATATTTCAAATAATTTTCGAAGTGGTTTAATATTAATTAAACAAATGTTTGTAATTGTCATTGAGACAATTAATGGTAAATAAAAAAATCCAAACAGCAACGTTTTTATCGAATATTCTCAAAAAATTTATTAACATTTATTTGCGAATATATTCGATCTGATTTTTTTAAATATATATATATATATATATAAAATTTTAGATGAAATATGAAAAATATTTTTATTCCATACTTGTATACGAGTAACAAATAAATAAATGAATAAACAAATTAATTAATACAATCAAAATAATCCTATATTTTCCCTAACAATTTTTCTTATTTCCCTTCAATTAATATCAATATATTTATCGAACACAAGAAATTATTATAACTAATACATCTCTCTCTCTCTCTCTCTCTCTCTCTCTCTCTCTCTCTCTCTCTCTCGTTCTCTCTACCTATCTTTTTTGTGTAATTGTGTATATATTTGTAAATAAAACGAAAAGAGAAAACAATGACCATTCACGTTAGCAAAATCAATGAGAAAGTCAAATAATCTTATGTTTATAATGTACCTATGTACGTTCGATAATACAAACTCAAAATGTCAACGATATTATGACTGACATTGTCGAAGTATGGACGGTAATAACGAACTCGGAAATACGCAACTCGATATTATCGACATTTATAAACCGAAAATTCTGTCGTTTGGCGAGCAACGGTCAACGTCATACCGAAAACCACATTTTGGTGGGCTAGTCGACATTAGTTCACCATCTACCATCCAACCAAGCAAATTTATCATTGCATGTGAAACAAGGTCGTACGTATACTCATACATATATATATATATATGTATATATATATGTATAGGTCACATAAACACAAAGACAAACACGCGTTGTAATTCAGCTTACGGTTTTACTCGAGGGTAGTAAACAAAAATAAGAGAAAAAAAAAGGAAGAAGATACGAGAGACGACTATTTTCTTTTTATTCGGCTAAAGTAGATTAGAAAGAGACGTATGTAGTTATATATACGTATATATATAGGTGTGTATATGTGTGTATGTATGTATGTTCGGATATATATGAACCAACGATAAGTATTTACATCGTAGTTATACATCGAATGAATTCTCACGAAAATAAAATGTTGAAGGTCTTCCTCCCTTTTTTTTTCTTTTTTTATTTCTTTTTTCTTTATGATCATAAAATAGGGAGCATGATACACGGATCTAGCGATTATTGTTCAAGCTGTTTTTATACTATAGTTTCTTTTCCCCTCTCTCATTTATTTATTAATCAAAAGAACGAGAAAATAAAGTTGCGTTACACGTAATAAAAAGCAAGAACGAAGGAAAAAAAGAAAAAGAAAAAAACAATTTGAATAATTAAATTTGTAAGGAATTATTAAAAAAATTGCGAAACAAAATGGAAGTTATTATTTGAAGATCTGCGAAAACAGTTTCGTGTTCTTTCTCTCATTTTTCTTTTTTTTTCTTTTTTTTTTTTTTTTAACGTCGAACGTTTGTAACAATAGCACAATAAAGAATTAATATAAAAATTTTCGAAAGAAATTGTTCGTTTCTTTAATTGTATATTAATTTTTTTTACCTTGTTACCTGATAATGATACTGTTTCTTTTACTAACATTGCATCGATATAATAATAATGATAATAATAATACCTAATAATAAAATAAAGATGAAACAGATCGATCTGTATATCTACGAAATAACCAATTTAATTTCATCCTTGATAACAATAGTCCACTTGTGGATGCACTTGCGGTGCAATTTTATATGCTGAATTTGTCCTCAGAAAATTCTCCTTGGTGACCGAGAAGACATAAAAAAAAAAATAAAAAAATAAATAATAGTAATAATAGTAGTAATAATAATAATAATAATAATAATAATAATACATATATACCTAATTTGTATATAACAAGTCAATATACTTATATAGATATTAGTCATTTCAAACTCAAATGTACCTTGGTAACTAAAAACATAAAAAAAAGAAAAATAATTAATAATAATAATAATAATAATGATAATAAATATATAATTAACATATAACAAATTTATATATATATACAATATATTAATAATTTCAATGATATATACGTATATATATATATATGTATATATCTGTATATATATTATTCGAATTTAAGAAAAAAAATGGAACACAAATTAAAGTGAACGAATGAATGGAGAATGGAAGGATCTCGTTGTAACGTAAAATTTTACGGACTGGACGTGAAACTTCCTATCGGATTGGAGTTTAAAAGCCACGTAAGCGCATCGACGATGTTAGTCAACCGCGACAACATTTGTGAATTCGTCGGATCATCGTACTTCTCTCTCTCCCCCTCTCTCTCTCTCCCTCTCCCTCTCTTTTTCTCTCTATGTAATTCTGTTCTCTTTCTCTCTCTCCCTCTACCTCTACGCTCGTTTTCCTTTAACGTATGAACCAGCATATGTACACATACACGTACACACACATATATACATATATATATATATACATATATATATATATATACATATATATATATACATATATGTGTATAATATATACATATATACATACGTACGTACGTATATATAACTACCCTTTTGTTCTCCAGTTTCACATTTTCCTCCTTCTCCCTCACCTTCCCTTTCTCTCTACCCTCTATCCCTCTCCCTCCTTCTCGCTCTTATCCTGTCTCTGATTTTTTTTCTTCTTTTTTCTCTCTCTCTTTTTTTTTTCCCCATTGCTGTGTACTAATACGTCACCTGACTGACGGAATTTTTATAGAAATTATACGAGCCATTCGTGACGCACGTAAGCTCCCTTCCCCATTCGGATCACTCTTAACGTTATTTAGATCTTATGGAATAATAAGAACCTAAACATTAGAGAGAGAGAGAGAGAGATAGAAAGAGAGAGAGAGAGAGAGAGAGAGAGAGAGAGAGAGAGAGAGAGAGAATTACGTACGTTAATATATCATCAAATATTAATAACGTGTTGTATTAAAATTTCTAACATTTAAAATTCGTAATTTCTATGTATATATGTACGTGACTCGAGAAAGCCTTCCAATTCGATTGTATTCTCTCAATACTAATTAACCATCTCGATTATAACGAAATAAAAATTCTACTTCCTTTCTCTTTTCTTTTTCATTTCTTTCGTAGTATAGGAACGTCATAGTCATAGTTTTATCTAAACTTTTTTTCCTGATCGTGTCCATTGTCATTGGCAAAACGCATAAACGCATAATATCGACGTTGAACACCAATTATTAACAAATCTATGTCGTGATAAGAGATTAAAAGTGAATGGAAATTAACAACGAATAAAAAAAAAAAATTTGGATCTCGGAAAATCATACGTTTATATCTTTAAAACCAGAAAACAAGAAGAAAAAGACGTACAAGTGGAGAAAGTAAAACCAAAAAAAAAAAAAAGAAGAAGAAGAAAGAGAGAAAGAAAAAGAAAAACAGAAAAGAAGTATCGAAAGAGCTCACCATAGAGTAGCATCCAAAAGATGAAAACGCAGATCATCCTGAGGGACGTGCTCGTGCCATTACCCACGGTGTTATATTGTAAATCCATTCGCAGTGCTTTTACGGTCCATCGTTTCCGGTACATTTCACGATTCTGTTACTTGTACACGTTCAAAAAACGCGCGTAGAGACTCCGTCGAAAAATTTCCTTCTATTTTTCCTCTATTTCCTTCTTCCTTCTTTCAACACTTTCGACGTAACGTCGACGTATAATATATATATATATATGTATCTCTCTCTCTCTCTTTTTCTTATCTCTTACGATAAAGAATTTTGCACACTCGCGAGGACACCTCTTCCTCACCTTTCAAAAAGTTTTTCGAACACTCGTCACCTTCTCTTCGTAACCCCGTCCCTATCATTAGGTCATCCGTCGGCGTCGTTATCGCACAAAGAAAATACGAATCGTTGTTTCTCTCTCTCTCTCTCATTCATTCATTCACTCACTCATTCACTCATTCACTCACTCACTCATTCAAGCACTCATTCACTCGTTGCACTTGCACTTACGCACACGCACACGCACACGCACGGACCGCACTCTCTTCTCTCTCCGCTTCTTTCCTTCTCGCAACGTAGACTAAAACTATTCTAAGATAGTATATCACCGATCGTCCTCGGCTCCACTTCCAATTTCTACGAATTCTTCGTTTCAAGGACGAAAAATACTACGAAAGAAAAACAAAGATACGGAACGTAACAAAACGAAAAGCAAAACAAAATAAGGACAAACAAATTCACGAGTCTGTAGCAATGTGTTAGTAGCTTTTGACCTTCGTCTCTCTCTCTCTCTCTCTCTCTCTCTTTCTCTGTTTCTTTCTCTCTTCGTATACACTCTAAGTAAGAGAGAAACCGACGAACGAACGAGTATATAAAGTATCTTCGCTGTGGTTTTTCTCTTAGCAATTAAGCGAGAATGTCGAGAAATAGGTTGGACGGAGGCTTATGATTAAGCTTAATGCGTGCATTGCGTTGCTCCAAAGGATTTTCCTTTTCTCCTCGGAAACGTTAGCGAAACACAAATCTCCTTTTTAGCGTGTGCCACGACATCGCGAGATAAAAGCTTCGGAAAAAAAAAAAAATAGAGATTAAAGTTTTACGAAAGGAGAACAAGGATTTCTTTTGCGAGAATGATGCTCTTTCTTTTTTCTTCTTCTACTTCTTCTTTCTTTTCTTTTCTTTTTCTTTTTTTACTTCCTCCTCTCTTCTTCTTATTCTTCATCTTTTTCTTTACGCGACGTTCTCAACGCTTCGTTCTCAAACACGACGCGAGCGGGTATTATTACATAGAGACAAAAAAAAGTAAATAAATAAAAAAAAAAAAAATAATAAAAAGGAAAAAAAAAGAGAGTAAATTCTTACGAAAGAGATTACGTACGGATTAAATGAAAATTTCGAATAATAGACACGTACCGTATAAAATCTAGAGTGTTGTTATCGATAAAGTCGATAAACTGCGTTTTACGTGAGAATGGAAATAAAACGTATGAATAGCAAAGGGCAAAGGATGTTAATGAATATCTTTTTCTTTTTTCTTTTTTCTTTTTTTTTTTTTTTTTTTTTTTTGACGACGGGGGAATGGATTTAAAAAAGAAAAAAACATATATATATGTATGTAAACGTCTGCACATACGTATGTAGATATATGTAATATACATATGTACACACATCATACGCGTTCGCTCGCGCGACGCACACTGACGCACGAAGAGGAGAGACACGCACGACATCGATATCATGACACAAAAGGAACATGCTACCGGCATTTTTGAAATAAACCCACGTATGATAGGAACACGCAAATAGGATAGACGTATAAGCGGCGCGTAAAATTTCATTTTCTTCGTGAAAATCACAACGAGATACAACGATGAAACTTTCATCTAAATAAATGTATATGTGTGTGTACATATATATACATATATATAAATGTATATATATATATTTCATACGCACGATGAAACAAAATGCGCGAATTCGTTTTATTAGAGAAATCCTCGCGAAATTATTGTTGGTGATTAGGAACAAAAGAGGAAAGAAAAAAGAAAAAGAAAAAAAAAGAAAGAAAGAAAGAAAGAGAAAGAGAGAAGGGTTTACAGCAAAGAACAAAAGAGTCTAAGAGTAATTTCGGTTCGTCGTGAAAAAAAAAAAAAAAAAAAACACCTTACACAAGACTTGCGAAATTAATTCTCCATAAGAGTGTATGTGCGTATGCGTGTACACGCGCGCGTATGTGTGCGTATATACGTATGTGTATCCCCATACAGCTTCCATTAATTTCTCCTTTATCCTTCGATATCCGGATTCGTGTTCTATGTCCGGTGAATTCACACAACGACGCGATATTAGCCACCACCAGCAACACACCACTACTACCATCACACCTCCACCCACCTCCCCCTCCCGCCCCTCGACCACCCACCTCTACCTTGTACCGAAACAAGTGGATGATGATAACGAACAAATTACACGCTCGGACATAT
>NC_057704.1:1818563-1843563 GCF_014466175.1 Vespula pensylvanica
TTGCGAATGAAAAAAAATCGGAGAGTGCATATTTATACTCGATGGTATAAATACTTGTTTACACGATCGTTATCAACGCACGCAAGCACGCATGCATGCATGCATGCACGCACGCACGCACGCACGCACATAAATAATGGCGTTTCATTGTTTATTACTAAAAGACCGCGAAACATATCGCAAGCGCAAATTTTAAAAGCTCGTAAATCTTCTGAACTAAAGTTGACCAAACGAACGAACTCGTTGACGTTTTACTAGCTCCGTACTTCATTCCTTTCCTTTTTTCTCTTTCTCTCCTCTTTCTCTCTCGTTTTCTCTTTCTTTATATACATATGTATATATGTGTATATCTCTATGCCCATACATATCTATATATAATATCACTATATATGGACTTGCCATAAATTGTTCCGAAATTTTGTAAAAAGCATCCTTGTTTTTCACCATACAAACTTTGAATACGCGGCATTGTTTGCATAAATTAAAAAAAAAAAAATAGACAGACATAGAGAGAGAGAGAGAGAGAGAGAGAGAGAGAGAGAGAGAGAGAGAGAGAGAGAGAACGAGAGAAGAAAAAAAAAAAAGAAACGGTTCTCTCAAAACTTTTTAACCACACGATATATCCCTAATGTTATCATATGTTACGTGTACACTTCGCATTATCATGAACCATATGAAACGATTGCAGCACCGTAAAAAAAAAAAAAGAAAAGAAAGAAAAAATAAATTCCCTCGCGAATAAGATTTAAAAAGTTTTCTCTTTTGAACAAAAAATACTATCAATAATAATAACAATAACACTAACAACAACAACAACGACAATGATAATAATATTAATAATAATAATAATAATAATAATTCATCTTTCCGATTCGAGTTCAACGTTTCTTCTCTTTTATATCGCCGGATAGTCGTAAACAACGTGAATCGTCGCTTTTACCGGATAATTTGTTGTGGATAGCTTTAAAAAGATCGTAGTATTTTGAAATTGCTTTGGAAATGGCGAATGGAGAGTTGGAGTAGGAGCGATAAGAGGGTGGGGATAGGAATGAAGGATGAAAGAGAAAAAGGTGGAGGAGAAAAGGGGGTGAGGTAGAGTGGGATAGGGTGAGAGTAGGGGGTTTGAGTGCTAGGAAAAGGAAAATGAAGGTGAGTGTGATCGTCGACGAGATCCGATGGTTCTCACGCGCCAGCAATAAGCTCATCGTAACTGTCAACACTGAATTCGAAGATCTCCACAACATCTAGCAATGTTCCATGATGCTAACTTGACACACACACACACACACACACAAATTATATACGTGTCAAGTATAATATATATACAATATATATATATATGTATGTATATAAATACACACAATATATATATATATATATATATTATATATATATATATCCAAATATATAGTCTAGGTAGATAGGTAGGTAGCTATCATCACGTCGGATTTCCGCGTCTTCGAATCTTCGAAAGAATTTTTTGAAGGACAGAAATTCGACAGGGACGTGACGGTAGGTGCTTGGCTCTACCAAATTCCTTTTCCTAGAGAAGAAATTCACGGATATTCCGATATATCGAAAGAAACCAAACACGAGAGATATCTCTTATCTTCGTATCTTTTATATTAAATGAACCGTGTCTTATAACACGAAGGTGTAATTTTTCGTATTCGTAAACGTTCTTCGAACGTTTGCTTTTCTTTTTGTATTTTCTTTTCTTTTTTTTTTTTTTTTTGTTTTTCTTAAAAGGGAAGGATAAAACAATTCAATTCGTTTAAATCGCAATCTCAGTATAATGCGATGTAAAGAATAGAGAAGAAAGAAATAATAATACGCAAGATCATTTATCTTCGATCATAAGCACAATATCACGATTCAGAAGAGAATAAAAATTAATTATGAATTAATCGATCGCGTTCGTAATAAAATTTAATTCGTTTAAACCGTTTTTTTTTTTTTTTTTTTTTTTTTTTTTTTTTTTTTTTTTTTTTTTTTTTTTTTTTTTTCTTTGCTTAGCATTCTATGCTCAAGTTTTTATATTTTATATTTCCACCTCGAGAAGTTTAAACTTTCTCACAGTCATCGCAGTTTAATATTTTATTATTAACATTTATTAACAAATTTTATGCAATTCAGATAATTCAGATTTTTATTTTCTTTAACATCGTGTGCCCGAAAGAGTTAACAAGAATTAACAACAACAATAGATACGAATAATAACTCGTGGTCAGTTCGAATTAAGAACTTTGAGAGAACAAGAACAAGAACAAGAAAAAGAAGAAGAGAAAAAGAAGAAGAAAAGGACAATGAGAAGAAGAGGAGAGATTCTCAAGCATACCTTTCAAATTGCTCGCTTGGACTTTATGAAATGAACTACCTTCTCTTTGCGCTCATCATCGTCGTCGTCGTCGTAGTCGTCATAGTTATAGTCGTCGTAGTCGTCGTAGTCGTCGTAGTCATTGTCACTCGTAATGGCCAATCTTACGCGAGGTGGTATCTAGAGGCCACCAGTGGTTTTGCTAATGCCACCCCAATTCAAAGAAATATCGATCGTTGTGATACCACGTCATTGTCTCTCTCTTTCTCTTTCTTTTTCTTTCTCTCTCTCTCTCTCTCTCTATCTCGATTTATCTATCTATCTATCTATCTATCGATCTCTTTCTCTCTTGATAGCAAAAGAGAATGGAAAGCCGATAAACCGAAAGATCAGGCCACTTTCACTAAACGAGTGTGTTTTGTTACGTTTAACGAGCTGAAAATATATCTAATTCGACGTATCCGAAATTTGTATCTTCCCTTCTCCCTATCCACCCCTTCTATCCTACCTCTCACCCCTACAATCTCGTCCTTTCGACGTATTCTCTATTTACTCTTCGTTATAACAACTAATTACGTGGAAACGTAACGTCTGACTTGTACATAGCTACTTGTATATCTAAGTACTTAAGTATATAAGTTGATATACTATATATATATATGTATTATATAGTATATATGTATGTATTTTTATGTATGTACCTACACATACTATTTATCTTTCGTGGATACATGACATAATTTTTCTTTCTTTTCTTTTTCTTTTTTTTTTTTTTCTTTCTCTTTATAAATATGAAAATGTAAAAATGCATGGGAATGATTTACGAACGTTTAATAATATTATGATAAGTCGAAGTGAAGTTTAACGAGAGAAAAAAAAGAAAAAGAAAAAAGAAAGCAAGGAAAAATATATATATATATATATATATATATATATCAACTCTATAATACAAGATATAATATACTTGTTCTTTCTGTATAAGAAGGAACGAGATAATCGACGATATCAACCCTGCTATAAGCCCAGACGGATAATTACTATACTCTGTGTTACAGAGCGAGAATTTATGGTTAAACGAGTAAACTACACTGCGATTTCATCGCAATCGCGAGACAACAAGAGGGAGACGTAGAAATCGTAATGATTCCTTCGTTCGTGTTAAACGTCTCGTTATCTAATCCGACTATATACATATATACATACATACATATATATATATATATACATTGATATATACATACATATATATACACACACCATTTACTCATAAATTAGGTAAATGTTACCACTGGTCTCGTTAATCCTCGAAATTGACGAAACAATTCCGAACACGTCACATTAATCAACACCCCATATACGAATGAACTGAACACACTCGATAAGGATTCAAGTTATCGATCGAAACGAAAAATATAATTAGATATATATAATTTTTTTCGATTAGATATATATATATATATCGGTCTGAATGAAAAAAAAAAAAAGACAAAAAAAAATTTACAAACTATTACATATATATCGTAAACACATACACAAACACACAGGCGTACGTATGCGCACGCGTGCAAGGAATAAAAAAAATAAAATAAAATAAAAAAGAAAAGGAATAAAAAAAGTATGTAAAAAGTCTCGTATAATAAAGGAAGTCTCATTGGAGATTAGATTATGAATAGTTTGGATGTTACATCGACGCTTTATCGAATGTTTAAGAGTTTGACAGGGATGACTGTGGAAAGGGAAATAGGAGGGCATGGGCAAGGGAATGAAGGGTGAGAAATAGGGGAGGAAGAGGGTTGGAAACGCATAATAAGCTTAACGTTGTTATGCAAATGTTTCGCTACACAAGTTCGTAAACAATTTTGGATAACGTGCAACACGTAAATCGCTCTACGTACTTACAGGCTATGGAACGTAGTAATAAGTTTAACGTTAGTTCTGCCATCTTTCTCTCACCCTCTTCTCTCTCTCTCTCTCTATATATATATATATTTATCTATCTATCTATCTATCTATCTATCTATCTATCTATCTATCTCTATACGCCATATAGACTCTTGTATACGAACAAACAGGAAGTTCTATCTCTCTACCTATCGTCGCAAGTCTCGAAGGAAAGGGGATGAGAAAGTCGATCGATGCTTTAATAATAAAAGGGAAGGTCTCGCGATGTAACCGAGGGAATGTCGAGGTCGAAAGAAGAAATCAGAAGAAAACCTGTGTGTCTATACATACATACATACATACATACATACATATATATATATATATATATATATATATATATATATATAAATGTCGAGGAGTTTAATGCGTTCGCCAGTTTCCTATCGGTTTCATCGGTTTACTCTTCCTCTCTCTCTCTCTCTCTCTTTCTCTTTCTCTACTCTCCACTCTCTCTACTTTCTCTCTACTCTCTCTCCTTCTCTCTATCTATCTATCTTTCTCTCTCTCTTCCTGCGCAAAATCCCGCAAAACGACGTAAAAGTGTCGACCGGCATGGTCATTAGCATTTAGAGTGGAGAAGGATTTATTCTCTCTGGTTGTGACTGTTCTGGATCAGGGACATGGCGGCATGCATAGGATTATCTTCGAGAACCTGGACAATAGTGACCTAATCCATTTACAAAGGAAACGAGCTACTTTTTCCTAAGTGTCTAACGTACTTCCATCGTCGTAGCAACACGAATTAGAAGAGAAGAAAGAAGAAGAAGAAGAGTAGAGGAAGACAACACTACGACTTTCTATTTCTCTATTCTACCCCCACTCTCGTGCCTTTTAGCTTCTGTGCCTGTTTGCTCGAGTTGAACGAGCCTAACGAGGAACGATAAGAAAAACGTCCGAGCTTTTACAAGATAATCTAGAATAAACGTTGTGCTATATTCGAGAGGATCTTATCGTACGATCATCCTACTTTATGCACGAGATATATGTATGTATCTATGTATATCTTCTTTAACCATGTGACTTTACTCCCACTGGTATATCAAAGTAGAGTAAGGAAAGATTTAGAAAAGAAGAACAAAAAAGAAAAGAAAAGAAGGAACTTTCGTACGTCGAGCATAGTTACGATGCCTATATTATATTCGCAATATTACGATTAATACTATATCTATATACATACGTATATATGTGCGGTATAATTGGATAAAGTAATTGAAAAAAATGTCCAAATGCTAGGCAAGACGAAAAAAAAAAAAAGGAATACATATATACGTGATTACACGTCTTATCTGAAAACGAGATTAAATACGTAAGATTGAATCGTTGCAATGGGCGTTTCGAAACTGGGAGAATGTGTCGTTTAACAGGTAAAATCTATCGGGAGAATAAAGTTAACGCAACATTCTGTGAGATACTTTGGGTCAAACGATGCTATCTGTCTCTATCTACGCATATATATATATACACACATATATATATACGTACACAGATATAAACGTATGTACTTATGTGTAGATACCTACGTCGTCGGTCCAACAACACGCGGCGTACACGATCGACGGACTTTTGTTCAACTGGAGAAGCGTCAGCAGCAGCAGCAGCAGCAGCAGCAGCAGCAGCACCAACACCAGCACTAGTAGTAACGAGAACGAGGATGACGACGCTGACGTCGACGTCGACGTCGACGTCGACTACGACTACGACGACGACGACGACGACGACGACGACGACGACGTCAACGACAACAACAACGATAACGTCGGTGTCTCTGACTGCAGTCTCTGCAATGTCTGCTGCTGCTGCTGCTGCTGTTGCTGCTATCAGTGATGGTGGTGATAGTATTAGCGATGGTGTTGGTGTTAGTGTTAGTGTTGGTGTTGGTGTTGGTGTTGGTGTTGGTGTTGGGTTGGTTTGGTATTGGAGT
The DNA here is from genome assembly GCF_014466175.1 of Vespula pensylvanica. Classification (NCBI taxonomy): domain Eukaryota; kingdom Metazoa; phylum Arthropoda; class Insecta; order Hymenoptera; family Vespidae; genus Vespula; species Vespula pensylvanica. The sequence continues at coordinate 1,824,746 of NC_057704.1, forward strand.
TGCTGCTGGTGCAATAGTAGCTCTCACGGAACAGACGAATATAGTTGGACCGGTGCAAACATTACCGTGTCGAAGTTAACCGTGTAAACGCATCTGCTTTGTACTTGCGGTATGCCTAGTCGAGAGCCAACCGCCGATTATATCGTCTCTTCTGTTGAAATTCGTGGATTCTTGGCTGAAATGCCATGTGCCGCGAAACTCTCGCCCGGAATCGTACGATAGAAACAAAGTTTACACCTTCGCGGACCGTTAAAATGGATTCAACCCTGGTAACGTACGTACGTATGTATACTTTGCTTAGATACTTGTTTAGAGTTTCTCTCAAACGTTCAAAAACTATATACACATGTGTATGTCTCTGCACATACGTACATTTATATATAAAAGAAAGAGATGTTAAACGATTCACGTTACGATTCAAAGTTACACGAAGAAGAACGAAAATCTTGATTAACATCCTCGTCGATCTGATCTCTTCTTTGAAAAGAAAAAGAAAAAGAAAAAAAAAAAAATTGAAAAGAAACCATCTATCGTATTCCTCTAAGAAAGAAAATTTCTTATAAAAATTGTCTTTAACGTCGGGTTTAATATCTAGGTTACAAACGATATACGGTTGAACGGACAAACGAGACCCTCCAAACGTATTCGAAGCTTCGTATTCGAAACGATCCGTCGTCGTAGAAAGAGAAGAATTATGGATAAAGGAGAGAAAACGTAGTTACCTATTTATTACCTTTCCTATCTCGCTAACTCGAATCCTCAGGACAAACAACGAAACTTTGGCCCGAACGGCGCGAAAACTTGGAGAAATTCGAATCCTGGACAAAGCTTATCTGTTCACCTAAATTGCCTCTGTTAAGGTTCCCACTACGTTTGCTAGCTTATCCAACGAGTCAAAAGAGAGTAGATTAGGTGGGGGTAAATGATCTAGGAGGGTGAGGTTGCTAGGGAGGTGGTAAAGGGGTTTGAGGGAAAAGTGATTCAACTACAAAGTGCAAGAACTGCATCTGGGAAAAGCATCGAATTTACATCCGTTCTTAGAAGAAATACCATACAATGTACTTACCAATACCCGACAGAAAGCAAAGCACGCTCAATCGGTCGGTCGGTTTGGTTGGTTGTTTGGTTGTTTGGTTGTTTGGTTGGTTGGTCGCTAGCTCGCTCGCGTACCAATCCAATCTCGAAAATGCACAGGGATAAATTTGATGTGCGTGAACGGAAAAATGAGAGGAAGGTTACAAATTGGTTTTCTTTACTTTGTTCTAATACCGTCATTGATATATACGTGTATATGTATATTTATATGTATGTATATATGCATTCAACGATTTAGGAATAAGCGATAAGAAAATTATTAAAAGTGATAAAAAAATTATTACTACATTTGTAAATGTATGTAACAAAACGACAGACTTTATTTATATGATTTTTGTAATGATAATGGTTGAAAAAAAAATTATATATATTAATTGAAAAGAAAAAAAAAAAACAACGTAGCGACGAAATGAAATTTTTCGAAAAAAATATCGAAACAAGAGATTGAATTAATTACGAGAAACGGTGAAACGTCTTTTTCACATTTCTTTTTTTTTTCTTTTTATTTTGACAAAAATCACGAGAGAAAATAATAATGGAATATAACAAATATGTACTTTGTAACGATCTTTTAATGACATGCATACGCTAATGAGATGTTGCCGTTGCTAGTGCTTAAAAACGACATGTTCCAAAACGTAAACAAACGATCGACGTGATATAAAAAAACAAATGTGATCTAACGACGATCGAGAAATAATAATTCCGTGTTATGAAAATCACATATATACATATATATCTTTTGATAAAATCCAATATACAAATAGACGGAGTAAAAACACAAAGAAAAGAAAAAATATATATATACAAAAATTCTCACACGACAGATTCTTTGGATCTCTCGTCCGCCATGCTCGTTATTTGCACGACTCCGTCGAATTCATCCCGATGGAAGTTTGAATTTTATACGAATGGGAAGATCGCGCCTTTTATTTTAACGGCGGATCGTTAGTCCTTGCCTCGCCCTGATAACCGCAAATTTTCCCTTTCCTTCTTCGTTTCTTTGAGATGCAATCGCGTTTGCATCCTGATATATCGACTCTCGTTGAAAGAGAAAGAGGAAGAGGAAGAAGGAAAAGTAGAGGATGGAAGAAGGAGGAAGAAGAGGAGGAGGAAAAGAAGGAAGGGGAAGGAAAAAAAAATATATCAAAAAGAAAAGAAACGAACGAACGAACGAACGAACGAATGAACGAACGAACGAAGAGAAATGTAAAGCGTTTGTAAAACGTAAAGTATTCCTATGGAACGATCGTCACAGAAATGGAGCGTACGAAGGAGTGCCGCGGGAACTAAGGAAATGATGGGAGAGAAGAAGGCGTGTAAAGTGGAAGGAAAAGTGGTGAGGAATAGAAAAGTAACAACGCACGATTCTGGAACTCTTTTCTGGAAGGGAAGATTCGAGAAAGGAAAGCGGCGTGAAGGGTGAAGATTTAAAAAAAAAAAAAAAAAGAAAAGACAGAAAAAAAATCATCCATAAAAAAAAAACGAGAAGATACGAATCCGAGAGAAAAAATTTATAAAAAAAAAAAAAAGAAAAGAAAGAAATAAAAAATAAATAAACGAATAAAGAGGAAAAGAAAAGAAAAGAAAGGAAAAAAGAAGGAATATAAAAAACAAAAAAAAATGATACGAAATCCAAGCTCGAAATGAACATATATATTTATGTGTATGTATGTGTGTGTATGTATGTATATATATATATATATATATATGAACGGCTTTGATGTTTTTTGCTAAATCGACAAAGCGTATAGAAATACACAAACGAACGTATAGAAGACACATAAATGCTGGTACACATCGTATCACACATAGACGTACACGCACACTAGATAAACGCGCATGCACGAACAGCAAAACGTTCGATTCCAGGCCGAAGCTCGATTGATTTCACAGTGTTGTTCCAACGGGCCCTATTGTTCCATGAAGAAGGCATTCGAAAAATCTACGTTTCACGAACTTCGTTCTATCGCGAGTTAACGTACCTACGTACATATGTACATACATCCTTTTATTTTTTTTTCATTTCATCTCGTTCCGTCTCGTTTCGTTTTGTTTTGATTTGTTTTGTTTCTTTTTTATTTATTTTTTTTTTTGTATTTTCTTTTTTTTTTATTTCTTCTTTTCCTTCTCTATTTTTTTTCCTTTCTCTCCCCATTTTTTTCTTTTTCATTTTTTTTTTTTCTTTTTTTTTATTATTATTCTTACGTACCCGTGTCTACAAAATGAAATGCACAGGTATGTATAATATAAATAAATATTCAAAAGGATCAGTTTGCTTTTCAATTTGTTATGAAAAATTGATGGGACAGATCTAGTTTCTATTTTCCCTTCCTTTTTTTAATTTGTATTTTTATTGTTTCTTTTTTGTTTTTTCTCTCTTTATCTACGAATTTCCCCGATCGGACGGCGCCTAAATCGAACTTATCAAAGGCTTAGAAAATTGCTTCCTCCGCGTTAGGAAACATTGCCGAAATCCCGATAAGCCAGCACGTAACCTCATATATAACTACTTCCCGATGTTCCAAATGCATCGAAGGGGATGGAAGAGGAAGAAGAGGGGGTGGAAGCAAGTTAGGAGATTGAAGAGTAGTTACTCTCCTCTACCTACCGTCTCTATGGCTAGTCAATAGTATACTATCTCTCTCTCTCTCTCTCTCTCTCTCTCTCTCTCTCTCTCTCTCTCTCTCTTTCTCTCTCTGTACACATATGAGAAGGATATAAAATAAAAATACGAAATGATCGAAATGATCCAAACGCGAGTCCGACTATAACCGGATTAGTGATTCCAAACAAGTTCTACTACATTTATTAGTGAATTTATTTCAGTAATTTATTACGTAGGATTATTCAATTTATGTTGAAAACAAATTTGTTGAAAATTTATTAATTATTGAAAATTTGTAACAAGAACCTCGAAAAGTATGTTTTTCGTCAGATTATTATTTGATTTCCATGGAAAGTATAATATAAATGATTTGGTACGACATAGAGGTTGATTAATAAATTAAGGATCGATTGAATATTTTCTTTGTTAGGAATAATAGAATAGAACAACAATTTTTTCTTCTTCTATTGTTTTTTTTTTTTTTTTTTTTTTTTTTTATTGCTAACAAAGAACATATTCAATCGAAACTTATAATTAATCCGTAAGACGACGATGAAATAGACCGAACGCTTAATTTTCAATTTAACCATCGGTTCAATCGTCTTACTGTAGAACGAAGTCGCCATTTACCATAAACAGATTTTAATGAATTTTCGATGTCCCCGAGTGGAATTCTTTTATTTAAGGTCCAACTTCGGAAAAAAGTGACCTACAGAGTTCGTCTGAATAGTCGAGAGGAAGGAAACGGAAGGTAGTAAGAAAGGAGAACGCGACAGAAGAAAAGAGAATGAATGAGAATGTGCTTCGTGGAAAAAGGAAAAGAGAATGGTATAAAGGAAAGAAGAGAGAGAGAGAGAGAGAGAAAGAAAGAAAGAGAGAGAAAAGGAGGAACGGAGAAAGCAAAGAAAAAGAGAAAAAGAAAAGAAAAGAAAAGAAAAAAGCAAAATAAAAAAGGAGAAAAAGGATAGATAAATAAAAAAAAAACAACAGAGAGAGAGAAAGAAAAGAAGAGAACGAAGAAGACGAAGGAAGCAAACCAACATTGTCCTTTATTTTCCAGGAACGAGTAGGTATGGCCGAGGGAGTAGCGATCCTATAGCTTTGATGCAATTTGAAAGACACATAACTGACGTTCAAAAGAGCAGCAAACGTCTGTATGATACCGCTTGGCCATCGTCCAGCACCCAGTCCGGTTAAACGAAGCGAATTGTCCGTGGCCGGACCTCACGAACAAAAACCTTCTCTATTCCTCTCTCTCTCTCTCTCTTTCTCTATCTCTGTATCTCTCTTTCTTTCTCTTTTTCCATGTCCACCTACCTATCTACCACCCTATCCTACTATTTCTACTATCCTACCCTATACCTCCTTTCAAGGGACCGTTTTAGCTTTCCTCTTTCATGGTTCTCCTCCTCCTCCTCCTCCTCCTCCTTTTTCCCCCTACCTCACCTCTAGTTCACCTCCAAAGGAGCAAAAGACATCGACATTTTTCCTTATCCCTGTTCGAAAATAAATTCCAGAATAAATATTTTCTAAACCGTAAAAGGATAACGACCGTCCAGTACTACCCTCCATCCTCCATCCTACAGCATCCCTTCCCACACCACCACCTCATCATCCCCGACTCGACCCAACCCGCTCCTCTACCTTCACCCTTACACTCAACTTATCTCGAGTGGATATAGAAAATATTTTCATGTCCGTAATATCATCGATGTTTATATTCCTTTTTTAAATACGTCCATATTGCTTATATCTATATGTCTTTTCGAGGTATATATATTTCTTTTTTTGTTTTAGGAAACAATCGAAACGGAAGTGTTAGATGTCATTAATCGTACAAATGGTACGAGAAGAATATAATGTAATATGATTACTCTGTGTTACGTGTGTATGAGAAAGAGAAAGAAAGAGAACAAAGATAGGAAGAAGACATAAAGATGTCCGATCCAAAAACTAAACGTCTCATTACATTCGGTCACTTTTATCGAAAGGAGGAAAAAAAAAGAGAAAAGAAAAGAAGAAACAAGAACGAAAAAAAGAAAAATTGTCTTGCGATAGAACTCGTGGGAAGCCGATAGAAGGGAACAACGGCCTCGACCATGCCACCTGCACTACATCGAGGCATTCGTCCGTTGGCAAACAACGTAACAGATAAAAGTAGTTGAAGCTGGTAAATTGTTGTTTCGATTGGTCCCAGCTTACCTTTTCTTCCATTTATTTCTGATGCCTCTACGCGGCCATTGAACACGCTTTAAAACTTTTTATACCGAGTTTCCTTTCCTTTTTCCACTTTTTCTCTCTCTCTCTCTCTCTCTCTCTCTTTCTCTGTCTGTCTGTCTGTCTGTCTCTTTATTTCTTTCCTTCTTTCTCTCCTTATATCCTGAATCCTACCTACCTATATATTATGTCTTATCCCTCCCTCCACCACCCTCTTTCTCTCTTCTTCTTTCCCTCGAAAACGGACGCAAAAGCGAGGAAAGATGCTTTTAGATCGAAAAGACGAAAGAGTAGCAAACGTTAAACGAAACGTGTCGTAAGAAATCGAGAACGAAGATGTTAGGAAAAGGGAGTTTAATCCTTGGCAACCGACCAATAGATAGAATTCTAAGAATTTAGAAAAACCTAACGAGATAGGTTATAAATTTGCCGGGAGAATAAATTGTCAAACGTTGTACGGGATAAGGATGGAGATAAGGAATATCGTGTATCGTTTTAGAAAAGAAATTAGAATGAATATTTTTGTCAGTATATTTGAATGTTCTCTACGCACAACAATTTTCTCTATTCGTTCGATGTATTTCGAAATTATGTAATAAACTATATTTAATTCCGATTAATCGACGATGATACGATACTTTAATTTTTTACTACGAATATCGCTTTCATTCGTATCGCGTCAATGATGGATTTAATCTTGATGAGGCCCGAAACAGTTTTACGATTTTTTAAGACTCCGTTTAACCCAGTTTTATAATCCCGCAGGAGATATAAAAATATTTCGATTAAACTTGATTCTTTCTTTCTTTCTTTCTTTTTTTTTTTACATAGACTTAAAAAGAAATTATTAAAAACTTTGTATATGAACTTAATATGATAATTAATAAATAAAATGAAAAAAGATTTTACGCAAACACACACACACACACACACACACACAAAGATATTTTTCTACTTTTAATAAAAAGATAAAGGAAAGAAAAGAAAAAAAAGGAAGAATGATTGGGGCTCATTAGCACGATACATAAGATTCTTAGGAATCTCATCATACCCGCTTTATTTTACGAGGCAACCCTCTCGACCCCGCTCGTTCTTCTCTCAATTCTTTCGTCGATCCCGTCCAACCTCTCGGCTCGCGCGAATGAAAAATTAAAGATCACGCCTTCCTTTTTTTCGCGGGGCATTTATCAAGGCGGAGTCGTTGGAGACTGCAGGGACTGCAGAACGTAATCTTGAGCGGTTCAAAGAATACCGACGATTTCTCCGCCCCCATTTCTACCCTGTCTTACTTCTTCGTCTCTTTTTCACCCTACCCTTCCGCCCTCTCTCTCTCTCTCTCTCTCTCTCTCTCTTTCTCTCTCTCTTTCTTTTTTCTTGTTCTTTTTCGTTTTCTTTTTCATCCTGCTTTCACGATCCTTTTCAACGTTATTACCTTTTTCACGAGTTTCAAATCTAATTTTAAATAAACCGATCATACCGTCACGACATCCGTCGCTCTCCGTTCTTATGATAATTTCATCGAAGATAGAACTAAAAATAATGATAAAATCGAATCGTACGTACCGTACGTTACTACTTCATATAGAACAAGCTTATATATCGTATCATTATCTATCGTAAAGATAGAGACGATTCAAGTCGGGTCACCGAAAAATGTTCTATTGATAATTACAGTTAACGTTAATAAAAAAGGAAAAACAAAACGAAAAAAAAATCGACACGAAGGAGGTAAGGACACGTTTCGAGTCTACGAGTAAGCTCGGGTTATTACCGCAAAGTTAATTTTCTCGTTTCTACAGACATACAAGAAAAACAAAGAATGAGAAAGAGATATGCTTCAGCTTTAATTAAATAATTTTATTCTGTTGATGTGCGTACGCAAGAGAGAAAGAGAGAGAGAGAGAGAGAGAGAGAGAGAGAGAAAGAGTGGGATGAGCTTCCATAAAAAGTCCAACACGATTTAATGATACTCGTAAATATGGTAAACTTTCCTCAAGATAATTGCAAGAGTAAAAATTTACAGAGAAACTCGTTCGTTACTATTTTCTCAAGTAACGAAGAACTTGGTTGTGAACGATATATTAGTTTTAATTATGTTCACGACGTTTTAGTTATAGGCACGTACCTACCGATCTCGAGAGTATTCTCTCTCTCTCTCTCTCTCTCTCTCTCTCCCTCTCTCTCTCTCTCTGACAAAATACAAACTCCCGGTAGGGGTTGATTAAGTATTCGTGCTTACTACATGCAAAACTAGGAGAATGCTACGTAACTTATTACTTTCGATAGGTAGAACGCAAAGAAAAAGTATCATGGGGATGAGAGTTTTAGGATGGTGATGAGGAGTGGCGAAGAGGAAAGAGGGAAGTAACAATGCGTTGTCGTCGCGTGTTTTCAAAGAAAAACGAAGTAGAACCGTACGTATGTACGTAGATATATTCTTAAACTACACCTATGTAGTATATATACTGCATAAAAATATATATATATATATACATACGTGTATACATATTTATTCTTTTATCGAGATTACAAAAAAAAAAAAAAAATAAAAGAAAATTATTTAATCTCCTGTTCGAGTTATCGCGTTAATGTTCTTTTTGTTTTTCCCTTTTTCTTATGTCTTATTATTATTACATATACCCAGGTTTGTTACGTGCGTACGTACACGTGAGTACGTAAGTAAGTAAGCAAGTAAGTACATCTTAATCCTTAACGTAAATGGTACTTGCGTCACGTACAAATACGAAATTATAATAAATTAAATAGTTACAAAATGAAAAAAAAAAAAAAAAAGAATGTTTCAACGTAATACAGAGAATATAATACAAATAATCGGTTGAATCAAATGTCCCTCCGCCATTAACAATGATTATCGGATAATTGTTAGAACGTTAGAACGTTAGAAAGGGTTACACGAGTAAAGTTTCTTATGAAAGGTTATATTGTTGTCGGCGAATGGTTCGTGTGTCGTTAACTTAATAGCCATTTCGTGTGGCCTATGATTACAAGGGGTTTTACGGAAAAAAAAATAATGAAAAAATAATAAAAAAATAAATAAAATAAAAATAAGACGAGGAAGAAAGGGGAAAAGGAAAAAGAACGAAAAAGAAAACGAAAAAAAAAAAAGAAAATTTGAGACGAAGGGAGAAGGCAGTCTGAGTCAAAAAGAATGAAAAATAACAAAGAGAGAAAGAGAGAGAGAGAGAGAGAGAGAAAAAGAGAAAACTTAAAAGGAGTAATGCCTACTACGTGTCCTTGTACGTAGCTGACAAGGATATGATGAATATCGAGTCGTGTAAGAAAGCTTAATTGCGGTTGGTAAAGACCAAGCGTTAGTTACCCATTTTCTCCTCCCCCTTTTCCACCTCTTCTATACCCACACCCCACTACTACTTTGGCTTCACGTTGAACTTTATCACCGTGGTTTTATCTCCACCACGATGATTTACTTTAATAGTCATTTACCGTGATAATTCGAATAGATTAATCGACCGCTTTCTTCTCTCGCACCTTAAGTAATCGGTTCTCCTAAGAGGTTTATATACTTATCTGCGAATAGAAAGTTACGAAAAAAGAAAGAATGGAAGAAAGAATGAAAGAAAGAATTCGACTTTTTCTTTAATATATGTATATATATATATATATATATATATCTTTTGGTTTTTTTTCTTTTTGTAAAATTATTCGACATATTGAATATATTTGACATATTTTAAGAACGTTATTTGCAAAATTTAATCGAAGAATTTCAAAAGTTCAACAAAATCGTTCTAATCTTCAGATGATTAGGATTATGACGTCGATGAAAAAGTTATCTATACGGTTGTAACAAATCTAATCTATGATCCGTAGAATAACGGCGTGAATGAAATAACGAAAAAAGATAAATCTTAATCGTCAATGATTTGAATGGAATTATATACGATTATATTTCTCGTACTATTATCGTCACACACGAACATCTCTCAAGATCCATTATATTTCTTTTCTTTTTTTATTTCATCATTAAAAAAATTACTGAAATTTTTTATCGAGAATCGCACGGCTCGTAATTTTCTTTTTTCTTTCTTTTTTAATTAAACGAAAACATTACAAATCGGTTTTGTAAAGGATTGGCTTTACGATGTAATTTAGTTTTTTTATTTTGTTTTTCTTTTTACTTTCTTTCTCTTTTTTCCATTTTCTGACAATACCTTCAAGAAATATTGACACCGCAAACGCCGCACGAAACGATTCTGCTTCGAATAACTCCAAAATAAATAACGAATCGTTTTAATTATCTTTTTATCGAAAAATATTTCTCGAGCTACCTACCAAAAAGCCACACGCATACTTAATTTAATAAAATGAATTACGTACAAAAAAGAAAAAAAGAAGAAAAAGAAAAAAAAGAGAGAGAGAGAACAAAGAACCATAAAAATTGCCTCGTTTTTCTTTTTTTCTTTTTTTTAGTTTGTAAAAACCATCCCAGATATACGCGATTAGTTTCGTCGAAGAAATATTTTTTTTTTTTTAATATTTTACTTTTCTCCTCTTTCCTTTTTTTCATTAATAAATCTAAAATAACTTAGAAATGAGGAGGCAAATATTATTACTATTAATTAACTCTCGTATATCGATTAAAAACGTGAATAGGTATTACATACCAACGTAGCGGTATCTCATAGCCGTCGAGTACAATATCAAAGGGAAAAAAACTATCGATATGCGTAAAGACATAAAGAATGCGAAGTTCATATGTCATGTCCGTACTATGAAAGCCATTCCGTGTTTGACTTTCGATTCACTGAATGGTTTCACCGATACCGCGGCCCAGAGTTATGCGAATATTTGACGTGCAACGATGGCTTTGACCCATCCTCGGTAGGAAACCCCTGGCTCCTCTCACCCTATCCCATCCCAACTCACCCCATCTCATCCCCATACGGAAACCACACTATACTTCCCTGCGTTGAAATCGTAGACGTCGGTTTGTTCTGTCGAGCGTAAGTTTCAGCATACTCGAAACTATCGGATCGACTGTCAAACCGAAGTACGTAATGTAGTCGAGCATAGACGTAAAGAGAAAGATATATATATATATATAGAGAGAGAGAGAGAGAGAGAGAAAGAGAGAGAGAGATAGCTCGATTTACCAACTCTCCTAAAGAGAGATCAGTAGAAACGGCAAGTAACTTTATGGAAAAGCTTAAGAATTTTCTCAAGCATTCTCGACTCGGATGAATGAATTATGGACTAGTCTGATAGCATCCCCTTTCGTCTCCCTTTCGTTTATGGAGAAATTCGCTTATCGATCTTTTATCGTCTAACGTTAGATAACTCCTAAAGGTATTTGTCTGTTGCATTCTTCCTTCTTTGCCCGATAAGTTTCTAACGATGATTTTTGTCGAATTTTCTTTAAGGAAATTCGTATAAATTCTTGAAATTGTAAATCGCGAGGAGAAACAATATCGATCCCTTGTGCTAAATATCGAATCGACCTTTTTTTTTTTCTTTTTTTCTTTTTTTCTTATATAGAAACACGTAACACGTACCTACGGAGAAACTATTAGAAGCGTTTGATAAATATCTAAAATATTTTGATCGAATAAAAACAAATATTTTCTATGAACTTTATAGATATAAATTTCTAACGATTCGTCTATAATCGATCGTCACTATTAACCGTCAAATTATTAATGAAAAAAAAAAAAAAAGAAAGAAAGAAAGAAAGAAAAAGAAAAACTCTGACAATTAACTGAAACTTTCTAAACGGACGATCGATCAAAATACAAATATAATGAAAAATATGAAAAATGAAAGATATATTTATAATATAAATATATATATAAAAAAATGAAAAATATATTTAAAGATAAAGGAAGCAATCCTTTTATATATATATATATATATAATTTCTTTTTTTTTTTTTTCATAGAAGAGAATGCATAATCGGAGAGTGAGAGTGGGTGGTGAGAGGAGATGAAACGATTGACGCGTTCATAAATATTTAATGGATAATAATTTTTCAATGTTAACTAAGTAGCTAATTTACGTTGCATCTATGTATCTATGTACATATGTATAATACATACATACATATATGCATCCATCTACGTATACTTGAACGTTGTCGTTTAATCACTGTCAAAACTTGCATTTCTCTTCTAGTTAGGTTCGTCCATTGGATCATATCGTATGGTATAGGATGGACGGTAAGTCTCGTAAGGAGCTTTAATACGCAGTACCGACGATAGAAGAGGGTGCAGGAGGGTGCAGGAGGATGGTGGAGGGTGGTGGAGGCAGAGGCCATACCGCCTGTAATGTACATAATTAATCTCCCGTGCCTGGTTTGAGCAACGACGTGGGAATAGTATCGCAGTTAGGGAACTATCTTCCTTCATCCACATACATACATACATACATACATACATACATATGTACATACGTACGTAGGTACGTATAATGTGTGTATATGTGTGTGTGTGTATATATATATATATATACACAAATATATATATATATATAGATGAGAAACGTCGTAGCGCGTTTATAGGCATCGGACCACGGATCCTAATGAGCAATTAGACCGAGCACGACCGATAATATTGATACAACAGCAAACGTTGGATCTTGGAACGTGGCCAAGTGTGCTTGGACAAACCTACCACCGTCTACTCTCAGCCCTCTGTCTGTTTGTATGTCTGTCTCTATCTCTCTATCTGTCTGTATCTCCTTCTCTCTCCTTCTCTCTCTCTCTCAATCTTTCTCTCTCTATCGACCTATCTCTATCTCTTTCTATTTCTATCTCCATCTCTCTACTACATCTCTACGATAACGCGCATAGAAAGAGCTATGGAAAGCAACAAAAACAATCTACTTGTTCATCCTCCATTGTTCTTTCTTCGCTTCGTAAACTTTTCCTTCTCTCTCTCTTTTTTTTTCTACCCTTTCTTTTCTTTTATCCTCCCCCTCCAACTCCAATTCTTTTTCTTCGTTCTATCGATGCAATGAATAGACGAGAAACGAATGACAGAGAATGCCCGTTCGAGATTACAAAGGCATTGTTATGTAATGTACGTAATTTGATACAAGTGCGTATAACGAAATTTCGATATCGCGATTCCGTTTCGGATTTTTGTCGATGTAAAAATCAAAAAGATTTTTTGCAAAATAAATGTCGTATCAAACACGTATCGCATGTTCGGTAAGATTAGTTTCTTCTTTTTCTTTGTTACTTTTTTTTTTTTTTTTTCAATAATCGAAAGTAACTTAAAAAATAAATATTATCGAATTGTTCGTAACTTATGTCGAAGGTTCGAAGAAATGAAAAGAGAAAAAAGAAAAAAAAAAGGGATAAAGAAAATGAATACTTCCGGTGAGTTATATTCCGAGGCACGTTCGAAACGAGCTCTACACATGTAACATATTAGAGTTCTAACGATCAGAAGGAAGTACTCTTCGGGATCGTAGAAAGTTTCGAGAAAGTTGGACGTATCTAGAGAGTTGTACGGACGTTGCATGACGAACACGCGATTATCCAAACAATTTTTGCACGCGAACACTAGGCGGATCCTAGCTAGGGTGGTGAAAAGGTGGATACGCCATTACTACACGACGTCCTTGGAGATTCATCGTTCTCCAGCCGGTTAGATTTATTAGACTCCTTTTACGCTTCGATTACTTTCGAAATAGCTCGTTCGACCCCTATTTACACTTCGATAAATCCTTATTAAGTAAAATAACCAGATTTCCAGATTGATATATTCAAAAGTGATTTATATTACTACATTATTTTCCTATATTATTTTATTATATCATTATCTATTGTATTAACTATATAATATCACTATATTACTCCATTATATTATTACATTGTTATATATTATATTATTCTATTATTTTACTATCTTATTTTAACGTCGAGTTACTTCTAACGTTAAAATATAATTTTCAAATATTCCCTATTTATAGAAGTCTATATAAATACCTATGTAAATACTCTTTTATCTGACATTTATGTCAGTTTTAATCGTTTGGAAATATACCGATATATTTGTGAATTAATAATAATAATAATAATAATTTACGTCATAAGAGAATTTACAAATAAGAGAGAAATTATTATGCTACGAATTATCGATCTTTTTTTTTTTTTTTTTTTTTTTTTTTTTTTAATGGAATAGATATTTCCAGCTGTTCCGGACAAGTTCTTGACGAATTCAAGAATAAAGATCTTATTTGGCAACGATAGTAGATATCGTTCTCACGGCTGACGCAGCATCCATCTAACGATAAATAGATTTCTACGATCAAGAGAAACGAGACAACGTGAGCGAAATCGTTTGGCGGTTATTAATTCGTTCCTATTCTACGACCATAAGCGCGTTACGAGCCAAGTTTCCGCGGTCTCGCCGTGCGACTCGTAACTCATGCAACGGCAAACTTAAGACGTGCGACAGACGCCTTGATATCTCGAGTTATATTCAGTAATTACAGAAGAAGAGAGAGAGAGAGAGAGAGAGAGAGGGAGAGAAAAGGAGATGGGAAGAAAGTAAAGCGAAACGAATAATAATAATTATTATTATCCTGTTCCAAATTATCTATCCTGTCGAGGAAATCTTACAAAAAGAAAAAAAGAGAAGAGAATTCATTTGTCGAAAACGTAGAACGAGTAAAAGTGTGATAACGAAGAGAAGAAAGATAAGAGAAAAAAATATGTAGCAACGTGTAAGATAACGGAAAGATATATATAGTAACAAGTGAAATAAAAAAGGACATTTATCTTATAAGAAAAATAAAAAATAACTAAGAAAAGAAAAATGGAAAATTAATAAATCAATCGAGAAATAAAGAGAAAGGTAAGAAAAGAAAAAGAGAAAGAGAATATTATATGATAACGTTATAAAAACAATCTTGTAAGTAAAATAATAGAAATAAAACTTTGTAATGTGACAAGAAAAAATTGTTAAACACACACACATACGAACACACAGAGTAACAAGTTCAACAACGAAACGAAAAAAGAAATATAGTAACAAAAGAAAAGTAAGAAAAAAGTAAGAGATTAAATAAGCGAAAGAAGAGAAAAAAAAAAGAGAGAGAAAGAAAGAGAGAAATTAGATACAAGAACATTGTGAAAAGAAAAAAAGAAAGAAAGAAAGAAAGAAAGAAAGAAAGAAAGAAAGAAAAAGAAATCCGACGGAAAGAAATTCTTTTGAAAAGCTTTTCTTTCGACAAAAATTTGAAATCTTTGAATTCTCGGTTGGGATGGCATATTTCTCTAGTGACTATGGAAAATCCTTTAGCTAGATCTTCAACGTCGGTCGGATAAAGTCGGTGTCTGTATATGTGAAAAGCAGATGGAATATTTTAAGATGGATATCGCATATAGTCAAAGAACCACTTTCCTAAGGCCAGAAGATACTGCATAAATGATACATAAACAAGTGAGAGTCAATGTTCTTTCGGTATATAAGTCAGTGAGTGAACGAGTGAACGAGTGAATGAGTAAGTGAGTGAATGAGTAAGTAAGTGATTGAGTGAATGAATGAGTAAGTGATTGAGTGAATGAATGTTTACACAAAGACGAAAATTGACGAAGAAGGTTGTTGATAACGACGTCGTTTTTACGATAGAAAGCCTAACGATAATTATAACAAGTAAATAAATATAAAAATTTGAAACAATTTTTATCAGTCTATACATACATACATACATATATAATATTTATCCTACGTACATATACGTACATAGCCTTTTTTTATTATCCAGATAAATAAACACAAAAAGTATCCTTCCTTCTTTGTTTCGTCCTTTCTTCTCTATCCCGTCCTTTCTTTGTTTCGTTTCTTTTTTTTTCTCTTCTTTCTTTCTTTCTTTCTTTCTTTTCTTCCGCTGCCGTTAAACGATCAACAGTATTAAAACGGGCAGTCGAGAAAATATTTAGATAACTAAATATACAGAGATGAAAGTAAGTAAATATTTTATTTACTCGTTGTAATTGGATAAATCTTCTCGTTTCTCTGTATATACTCGTGTTCAAAAAATTTATCGAAGATTAGACACTTATCTTGATTTGAAGATTTTCGTCGTTTTTTAATTTTATATAAATATTTATTAACTTTTATATAATATAATATAATATATGTATATATACAAATATATATATATATATTATATATTTAAATATATACATATATGTATATATATATATACGTGTTCCGATTTCGTAAATTCTTTAATATACATAAAAACATTTATTTTCTTATGTAATTTTTCTAATTTCTTGTCTTTTTAAACCGATAAAAATTTATCTATATATACATATCTCTCTCTCTCTCTCTCTCTCTCTCTCTCTCTCTCTCTCTCTCTCTCTCTCTCTCTCTCTCTCTCTCTCGTACCAGTTCCCGATCCAAGCTTTGGTCGGTGTTGATGGCGAATGACGCAGACACGTACGGAGATGGGCGAAACTAATTTCCGCTCGGAGATGAAACAGCTCTCACGGCGTTTAATTCGTGCCTAGGTATCAATGAGGATAGGTAGGATAGAGTGTTAGGAAAGGTAGCGTTAACGCTTACGTCGAGAACAGAACTGCTTGTATTATACGTATAATAGCTTGTATCACGAAATCGTGCGAACCTATTAGAAATCGTTTTTTAAACGTTTCGACGTTGAAAGGACGAGACATTTTGTACGTTCAATATGACAAACACGTTCTTCCTACAAATACATATGTACCTACGTACTTACGTCTCGTTAAATCAAGCAGATTAATGATATAGACGGTTTAAAGTATCTTTCGTGGATAGAAACGAAAACTATGAGTGATAGTATTTATATATATATATATATGTATGTATGTATGTATGTATGTAGTTATTTACTTGTATATAACGTTATATGTAAAATGAGAACATTTATTCTTGATACTGAAACATGAAATCATTGCAACTCATTCCCATAATGCCTTTATAAATTTCTAAACGTTCTAATCCATGATTAATGATACGGTATAAATAAACGTATATGTACGTTCTTATGTATACGTACACGTTATACATTATACATGTATACGTATATGAAAATATTTAAACCTATAAATGTACATACGATTAATAATATGTATAATAATTTTTATCATATTTATGCATATGCATACCTAATATCGCAATATTTAATCTATGATCGTTTATGGATCTAATTAATTTGTTGATATTTATAAAAATAATAATTAGTTCAACGAAAATGATGAACGAGTATTTACTTGTATATAACGTACCGTGAAATGAGAACATTTATTCTTGAAAATCATTGCAACTCGTTCGCGTAATGCCTTTATAAATTTCGGAACGTTCTTATGAAAATTATTGAATCTATAAATGTATTCACTATATAATAATATATCATTTTTTTTGTATATATACCACTGTAATATATAATCTATAATGTATAAAGATATTATGGAAATAAACATATTTATTTATGTTCTTAGGAGGTTAGCTCAGAATGGCTGAATTTATGATAAGATCCTATCCCCCTCGAAAATAAAATTGATTAATGATATGATATAAGTATACCATATATATGATATATATACATATATATAAAACTTGTCATACCTATAAATGTACTTGCACATTACAATATAATTTATAATTTTAGAATACATAAAAAAAAAAAATAACCAATACATACATATAAAAAAATAATTAATCTCTTAATACATATTTCGATAGAATGTTACAATCGGTATCATCTTAAAAATTAATCCATCTATTAGAAAAAAAAAAGGAAAAAAAAAATACAAGAAATAAAAAGATATACATATTAAACTTATACGAACTCATGAGTCTCGATTTAACCAAAAAGAGTGTCGAATTCAGAAATAAATTCATTAAGAAGGTATGCAAGTATTGTAGGATGCAACGAATGGAATACGACGATACTTGGCATAGTGCGAACATTTCGGATCCGATGACACGTAGACTCGGTACCATTGACGTTCCTTTGACATTCCGCACGAAATCTCCCTACGATTACGAATAGGAAGATCCTTTCCTCATTCAACTCACTCTCTCTCTCTCTTTCTCTTCCTGTCTCTCTTTATCTCTCTCTTTTTCTCTTGCCAATGCCACATCCTGCTTCTATTTGAACTTAATGCAAGAAAACGTCGCTCTTCGACCATTCCTAAAGCTTTTGAGAGAGAAGAGAGAAAAAGAGAGAGAGAGAGAGAGAAAGAAAGAGAGAGAAATAGAGAGAAACGTTCCGTCCAAACGAGTGCTCTTTATTACCGAAATACACAGCACCGTAGAAAGCTCGTTTCTCGAAACGCTTCGGCTGCCATTTCAACGCTATCGAGTTTACTGTTAGCGAACGTAAAACTCTTTCCCGAAGAGCATCGAACTTAATTTTCCTTCGATAGGAGTTGCTACTCTAAAGACGTTCGTAGAAATATTCAATTCGAAACTAGTTTTCATCCGTTAATATCCAATAAAGTATACTTTTCAAAAAATCTAACAACAAATTATTACGGACATTATGAAATAATTATGGACAATTTAATACCTCTATATCCAATAATAGATGATGAAATATTAATGTCTTTCAATTAACTGATACGAGAGAATATGATTCTCGGATGTTTCTTACTGATAAAATACACACGTCTATATTGATTCTAAACGATTCATATCAATATTAACGATTTAACCAAACAATGTATATCGATGCTTCGATCATCGAATCAAACGTGTGAATCGATGAACAGGATAAAAAATGAATAACAAAAGAGGAAAAAAAATAGAATAAAAAAAAAAAAAAAAGAAGTGAAACTCGAATTCCAAAAATTCGTAAGCGAGATAAGCGTAATGGTTTCCAGTTATAACTTCTGAATTCTATTGGGATTAATACCATTTTG
>NC_057704.1:1846063-1863603 GCF_014466175.1 Vespula pensylvanica
TGTATACTAATGCGGTATATATATATATATATATGTGTGTGTGTACAATTTTCGATATTACTTATTACGCGTGCACATTTATTTTTATTTTTAATTTCTTTATTGTCCATTGTTTGTTTTGTTTTATATGATTCTTCCTCGTATCGATATATATATATCATATACAATTACATACATACACACACGCACGCACACACACATACACACACATACATACCTATTGATTAATTATCACTAAAATAAAAAGAAATATACATATGCATGTGTATATATATATATATATTACATATATATGTTAAAATAAATACGACAAAGAAATAAATGTATCTGCTTTCGTAATATTCTTTTCTTTTCTCTTGTCGGGAGAAAATTCGTTTCTTTTTTTGAAACGCAACGATCCAAATGAAATCCATTTTTTTGTATTATTTTCATCAACTTCTTATGAAATCTAGTGAACATACTTACTTGTATACGTGTCGTTGACTTCTTTTCTTCTTCAAATAAAAGAACAGCAGCAAACAATTTAAAATAGTTCCCACAAGCGAGATAAAAACGCGCGCGAATACTATATTGAAGTAATTTGTTCCGACGTGTACGATCGCCATTTTAGTTTCTCTCGCTTGCCTTCTTTCTTTCTTTCTTCGTTCCTGCGTTCTTGTAATCTTTATACGGAATAAGACCAATACCGACAACAATTCACTCGAGAAAAGACCGAAAACATCGCGATAGAGAAGATATCGTTCTCTCTATGTCGCAGAGAACTTTCGTCGTTATACGCATGCGTGAGCGTTAATTCTCTGAATAAAGGAAAACGAGTATGAATACGGCTAACGGAGGCTATTTCTACGTTAAAAGCAGTCGAATATATATATTAATTTAATATATTCGTTACGAATTCGTTTCTCTGCATTATTATTTAACAATATATTATAGCCTCTTTTCTTTTTCTTTCAAATAAAATTCGATGATTTTATTTGTATATTGTACCGTATTCTTATTCGCGGTTTTATAATTTGGTTCCGTATTCAACCGTCCGTGCGGAACCAACGTAGCCGAGCGACTAACGAACTTTTTTGACCGTTAAGAAATTTTAACCGTTAACTTCACACTACATAGTTTTTTTATATATGCGTTTACATGTATATGTGTAACGGTCGAATGATGATTACACCGATTTGATTTTCGATGTTCTCACACAAAAGCGTAAAACAAACGACTGTCGCCACGTAAAGGCGCTTCTTGTTTATGGCCTTTCAATGACCAATGAGAAAGCTGATGCTACTTGAGGATTCAGCTTAGCGAATCTCACTAGATTTAGTTTCTAGTTGAAAAACGTGCGGTGAAGTCGTTGTTTTCTACGTATTATTCTTAAATCCATACGTATTGTTATTAACAAAATCTGTCTTTTATACATATAAAAATGTATATAAATTCGTTGTGTAATGTATAAATTCAATCTCACAATGTTAAACCTACGTGATGACATCTGACGGCAAAAAAATGTAACAGTGAAAATAATATATATTTTGATAGTCATTTTTTACGAACGTTATATATCTATACGTATATATATAATACATACATATATAGATGTATATAGATTGCAATAAAATTATGTTTAACAATTATATTAATTATATTAATTAATACAGAGAATAAGATTCCACATCTGATTATAAATATAGCTTCGCTATCTAGAATATAACTAGTTCAAGATCAACGTTTCCATCTGCTTTTACCTTCCGAAATTTATATTTCAATTAAGATCTTTGTGTGTATCTCTCTGTGTATATATATGTATATGACTGATTAGTATACTTGTTAAGAAATATAAAGATGGCTTATATGTGATCATAAAAGTATTTAATAAACGATTTAATCATGATATAACAAATATTTATTAATTTAATATGTATTTATATAATTTAATAACAAAACAACAACATTGAGTCTTAAGTGATCGAATAGTGTTCATATGTATAAAAGTCTGTTTAATATTCCTTAGTATACTGCGATATAAAATCTACTGTTTGAAAGATGACAACTCCAATAAGCACAGCAATGGACAGGTTAAGTGCGGCATTAAATTCAAATATAATACCAAATCAAGAGTATTTACTTCAAGGCTCCGTTCTAGACAGTGCTGTGGAAGTGTTGCTTCATAGATTAAGAGGCTTATGTGATAATGTTGATAGCGGACCTGAAACTTTCAACGATCATGAAATGTGTTTTAGTATTAGAAGGTAGTAAATAAAAAATATAAGAATACTATAAATAAAATATGACTAGATATAACTGATTATAATATAAAACTAATGAAATAAGTCCAAGTTTATTTACAAGCTTTTTTGTTTCTAGAGGACCTCCTCCCGAACAACCACTACTGTTAAGAGTTAGAAGAGCTTTGGATTATCAAGATATGCCTTGGCAATTAAGATACATAGGTCAGCCAGAATTAGGTGATAAATCTCGTCCTACAATTGTACGCAGCAGCATAGATATTGCTACTAGCAGTACCGTAGTAGAATTTTTAACGGAGTTAGGTTGTAGATTGGATTTTGAATACATAGCTAGAGGTTATATGTTCCGGAAGGGTAGAATGAAAGTTACAGTATCAAAGATTTTTAAGATGGGTCAACAAGGAAAAATACCTGAAAGTGTAGAAGCTATATCTCAAAGTTATCTGGTAGAATTAAGTGTTCTCGCGCCTAGTGGTCAAGATGCGATAGCAGAGGATATGAGAATATTCGCAGAACAATTGAAACCTCTAGTTCAGCTCGAAAAGATTGATTACAAAAGACTTCATTAAATGCTAAATATAAAGAAGGTATGAATTTCATATTTTGTATTGGAATTAATTTAATAAAATACAATAATATTGCAAAATACCCTTTTTACGTATAATCTTATGAAATAAATTATTTATTCTCAAAAGTATTGAATTTATTGATTATTATCTTCAAACAATTCAATTAATTCAAATAATGAAATTCAAATGTCAGTACTTATAAAAAGTATAACTAACCAAAACCATATGTTACATTTTTCATATATTCGCGGTCACAACGTAATTCAAATTATGTCTATTATCGATTTTTTTCAAAACAAACGCTTATCCTATGGATTATCCTTCATAGGATCTAAAATAATTGGATTCGATTCAGGAATAATATTTCTTTTTTACTTTAAACGATATTGTTACAAAATCGAGCATAACCTTTTTCGTAAAATATTCGATATGTACCGTCGGTATAAATAATACGGAATATTGTTAGAAATGTTAAATTAATTAATCGTGTATAATTTTGATAAACATTTAATTATTCATTTTGTCATAATAATTTACATTTTAATTTCTTATTTGACTTAAAACCGGAAAGAGGTGCATACACATAGGCTCTGTTGCCAGCTTGACTAGAAAGGAGGCCACGAAGAGAGCTCAACACGAAAACCTCCATTTTGTGTCATTTCTGCGTGCACAGTGCTGGAGGACAAGTGTGCGTTATCGCGTAGTAATTTTGTTCGTGTGTTTTTTAATAGTTTGATCCAAATAGTAAGTAAAAACAAATGCATAAAAGTAATAACTTATAAATAATAAAAAGTATATACGAACAAACAAACAATTAGGATAAATTTGACATACGAAAACTATGAGAATAATAAATGAGTAACATCGATAGCGTCGGTTTAGTTTAATACAATCATTTCGTAAATACTTTTTTTTTCTCTAAGAATTATTATCATTATACATTTGTACCATTGGCAAGGATAGATTGTCTGAAAACCGGAAGTGTATCTTTATGAAGATTTTCCATGAAGATATACGATACGAAAATAACTCGATCTTTATCACCGTAAATCGTAATGTAGCTAGCCACGACGCTGCGGCTTGGTATATTAATACAACATGGCGACATTCCGATTGCTTTTTAGCATATCAGTTAACTTTTGTATTTTTGCGTGATATTAATTAAATTCAATGCTGTATAATATAAGGATCGATTCAAGTTCGTCTTGACTTAACGGCATAGAACATCTATATAGTGAATTTCGATGTCCAAAAATTTTATCATAACCGGTCGATATATTCGTCAGGAACGGACGAATGCGTAATTATCGAATTTCTTTCACGATTAACATCAATCAAACAAAACGTATGATTTCTCTTATAACTTATTCTTTAAGTTTAGTTTTATTCCTAGTAAAATTGTTCTCCAAAAATTACTTCTTTATTTATTTTTTTCGATATTAATATTTTTATACACACGCACACACACGCACGCACGCACTCACATAGATACATATTATATATATACACACACACACATATATATACATATATATATACACATTATTTTATTACAGTCATAAAATATGTCACGTTATCGAGAGTGGGAGATTTCCTGCAAAGTCTACATCGGTAATTTGGGCAGTAGTGCAAGCAAACATGAAATTGAAAGTGCATTCAGTAAATACGGTCCGCTTAGAAACGTTTGGGTTGCTAGAAATCCACCTGGATTTGCATTTGTGGAGTTTGAAGATCCACGAGATGCCGAAGACGCTGTAAGAGGATTAGATGGAACGTGGGTATCTTTATATATTTATATATATATATATTTGTATATATTTGATTGCTTCAAATGTCACAAAGCTGTAACAAAGGTATAAACTGAATGAAATACTTTACTTTTAGACGTTGCTGTGGTACAAAAGTTAAAGTAGAGATGTCCACTGGGAGAAGGCGACACAGTGGTGGTGGTCGCAGGCCAGGTCCACGATACTCCAGGTAAGAGATCTTTAGATGTTAGATATCTGCATTTTACAGCCACTTTAAAGCTGCAGCAGATGGCTATGTATCTCACCAAGTAGGTATTATGGTGAACTGTCTAAATAACGATATTAATGAAAGGTCCACGGGTTTCAATGACCTTCCCTTATGCACAGCCGACGAACCAATAATTTTTTTTTTGTCGTGTCTCAATATAGGAATGCAGATAGAACAGTATATTCATATTACATTTGTTCAATATCACCGCTCTTCTGGCTAGTGCCCTGATATAAAATAACCTGGTGTAATCAAATTTGAAGTACATAGTGACTTACATAAAAAATTACGTCGATTTGTTATTACATTTTATTGTTTTTCTGTAACATAGACAGTATAAAAAATTTGACGTTAGCTGAAGAGCATAATCGTTGCATGAAAATCTCCAAAACAGGAGATGCTCGGGCAAAGAATAGTCATGAAGTGTAGTGTTTTTTTAAGTATTGCTTAGAGCCCACATTTTTCCCATTTTATTGTCCTTGTGAATATGCTTAGTGAACAGGATTTACGTACCATATATCTTTTTGACAAATTTATAGGTCCAGATCTCGCAGTCCTCGTAGGAAATCTCTGGGTCGTTATCCAAGGTAAGATTTTTATAGCCTCTTTGCTCACAGTTTTCAGGTGCAAGTAGCGAAAGAAAACAGTGAGACAGGGTGGTCGGCAACACTATCAGCAGAAGAGACATACAATGGTTTTTTTAATTTTTTTTAGGTCTTGGTCAAGAAGTCCGCGAAGATCACCCATAAACAGATATTCCAGGTAATTGTCTCTTTTTATAACTTTATGGAGTTTTCAGAGCCTTAGCAAGCAGAAATGGCCCAAGTGTGAATTTACAAGTAGGTATTTGCAAGTACCGCTTGTATTGTGATAATTGCTATTGTGCACGCAGTATCACAACAGATCATATCTGACGTTTAGTATTATGTACGACACCGTTTTGCAATGTTGGTATTGCACAATCGTCTTTATTGACGGTTGAGTAATACCTATTGATCAGCAAGAGTTGGAGAGGACAGGACTAAAGTGCTGCTATAGAGGGAGGACGAAGAGGTAGTTCGGAACAAATGAAAAAAGAAAATTCTGATGAAGATCAAGAATTATTAAAGTTGGGGACTGCTCTTCGAACTTGGCCCGATGTAAGAGAAAGCAGCACCGGTGACATAAAAGTAAATCAGCGGTGTCTGGTGTTAATTTTTTGAACCCGAAGTAAAAGATTTCAATTTTTATTATAATTATTCATATTCTTATTATTCTTATTATTATTATTCTTATTATTATTATTATTATTATCGTATTCTACAATCTGGTTTGTCATTATAAGATCTTTAATAGGGTTTTTCGATATCCGAGGTCTGACGAAATTGATATCTTGTTTTGTTGTCATATTTGCTATATATAAAAAGTGTTTCTTATATTGATATCAAAATTAATTTAAATAATTGGCTAAAGACTTCTGATTTCGAAGTAAATCATCATTTTGATAAATTTAAACACTAATACTTCATTTCGTCTTATCGTATACACACTTATGCAGCTGCTTTGAAAGAGAACACATTAAAAGTATTTTTTAATCTTTCAATACATTTGATTACATATTTTTTTTTATTATTATCTTGCATTATGCGAATATCGATAAAATTACAGAAAAGGAAACAGAGAGAGGTAGAAGAATAGCTAAACAACATTCATCATGTAGACTGGTTAGTCAAAATAATAGTAGAGCCTTTTCGTTAAAACATTTAGAAAAAAAGAAAGACAGAGTGGGCAGTCTAGGATAATAAGAACAAAAACACAGTATGAATCTCGAAATCGTGGTACTAGTTTCGAATCCGATCTATAAAGAAAAAAGAAAAGAAAAAAAAGAATCATTATACCGATAGTGGCAAGGAGTATAATAACGTCGATGGTTATATTGCTAAAACTGACGTTTGCAGATTCTACCAGCGTCAGCTCCTAGCTCTTCTCGTCTCCCCGCCACTACTACTACTACTACTACTAGTACTACTACTACTACTACTACTACTACTACTACTACTGCTACTACTACTACTACTACTACTACTACTACAGCCACCGTGAAAAAAAAAAAAATTGTTTAGCAATCGAAACTGAACAAAAAAAAAAATATGCCTGCCTGCCCACTAACTTCCCAACCAGTCACCATCAGTCACCACCAAGTCACCGGTAGGAGCCAGGTCGTCAGTCACTTGACAGTCCGATGCTGTCCGTCAGTCCGTCACTCCGTCTGTTCCCCTTCAAAAAGACTTCTTCGGGCTACCTCAACCTCTAGCGGCTAGGAGCATCGTGAATCCATCGAACAGCCGACGCGATACGAATACTTCTGTCAAAATCTCGACGCGTCAGTCCGTCCGTCCGTCCCAACTTCTACTACTACTGCTACTACTACTACTACTACTACTACTACTACTACTACTACTACTACTACTACTACTCGTCCACCATCACGTTAAACTTAGCCGACAACGCGACCGCCACTTCTCTTCGACCAAGCAAAGCAAAATGATCACCTACACACCATCCTACCACCACCCAACCAAGTACCACCACCACCACCAACCACCACTACATGTTCACAGTTGTCTGGTATTTCACCGATTTTCAAAGATTTTTTATAATTTTTTTTACCTTTTTTTTTTAATTATACTACAATTATTATTATTATTATAATTCTTATTATTATTATTCTTATTATTATTATTATTATCATCGTCATCGTCATCATAATAATAATTATTTACTTTTCTTTAATCAGCAAATCTCCATGGTACGACGTGCGACAATTGGCTGTTCTCTTTGTCAGTGATTGAAAAATGATTCGTTAGAATTCTTTTTTAATAATCAAATCTTTTTGTCCTTTCTCCTTCATCTTCTTTCTTCTTTTTTTTTTTTTTTTAAATTCTTAAAGAATTATAATTGTTATTATTATTTAATTCGAGACAGCACTTCGGACCATGGAATTGCAAATTTGTTTGTATATGTATATATACATGTAGAGTATACATCTATGTATGTTTGTATGCACATGGCCGTGGTTGGTCGCGTGCGCGTATATGTGTGCATATACACGTACACGAATTACAATAATGATTTACGTTCGAACGATGTGTGTTTCAATGTATATATACATATTATATAACGTCGTCATAACAATTTATCTTAAAGAGATTGTTTAACTACCAGATTAATCCTACTTTTTTCTTGATTTTTTCTTATTGGTGAGATGTCATTTTGTATTGATTCATAATTGTGTCTAACTAGTCTTATCACCCTTTAGGTATATAGGAGTTAGTTCTAATTCTATTACAGTTGGCTTGCGATGATTTTTTGTATATATGTGTTTAATTACGTTACTTTGTCCTGATTTCGTATTCGCCATTTTGTTCGAATTGTCTTCATTATTTTATATATTTATTATATGTACATTTATTCACATGGAATATATATATATATATGTATAAATATATATTTATATTATATATATATATACACACATTCGTATTTGTCAAGGAAAATTTGTTTGTATCGTATTAATAAGTAAATGAATACGAATACGAGACTTGGCAGAGATACGTATTAGGATTAAATTTGTTGTCGTATTATTAATGTCGGTATAAAAGTATTTTTTAATTTTTTAGGTCAAGGTCCCGCAGTCCACGTAGGAGATCTCTGACCCGCAGTCGCAGCCGAGACCGCCGTTCTCGTTCGGATTCTCGTGACAGACGGTATTTATCATTACTATATAATAAACTAATGATATTCATTTGTAAATATTTTTTTTCTTTTTTTTTTTTATATGATAATAAAATATTATAAAAAGGAAGAATTCGTGAATACGTAATAACAAGAGGAAGAGAGGAGGAGAAACAAAATAAGAAATTTCGGTAAATAAAAAAATTCATTTCTGTTTTTCGACCAACTTCGTTAATCCGGAGAAATTAACAGTGTCCATTTTTAATTGCTACTTTGTAAATTGTAATCAATTGTAAAAAGAAAAAAAAAAAAAGAATCAATCGTCTAAACATTTAGTTGCATTGCTGCGTTGGATTCTTTTTCTTTTCTTTTTTTTTTTTTTTTTTTTTTTTTTTTTTTTTTTTTTTTTTTTTTTTTTTTTTTTTTATAATAAAGGCGATATATGATATTCCTTGTAATTTTCTTATAATTTGATTTATATTATCCATTATACTATAATAATATAATTCGATATAGTGATATAATTGTATAATCATATAATTTCTAATATAAACTTTATAATTTCTATTAAAACATTTGTGTTTTTTATGTTTGATTGCAGTTAGATGCTAAAAATGCTCGAAAAAACTGGACCGACTTAAAGCCGGGATGGACTACACGTGGCGACGAAGTCCCCACACGTTTCTTGCGTTTGCATTTGTTCATTCACAATACGATGGCGTTAAATCCATCGTATCGTAAATAAACAAAAGCAAACGTAGGGATAATATGCGCGCGTGAACGCGCGCACGCGCGCATATGCATACACACACACACACACACAACAAATACAACACACAACAAATACAACACACAACACACACACATGCAGTGACAAGTAGCTAGAAATAAACTAACAAGAATACATGCAGTGATCGACATTACATAGAGATAAACTCACACTAATGGAAAATGACTGGGCGTAACACTCAACCCTTGGACGCGTGTTGGCTGAATTGCTCTAAGTGTATAAGTGAAAATGGGACATATGAAAATCGCTGTTAAGGATAATTATAATAAGAAGTAATTAATAATAAAAGAATTTAAAATAAAATAAAAAAAAAAACATGAAAAAAAAATGAAAAAAAAAAAGCGAACTAAAACGAAAACAAAAACAAACAAACAAACAAACAAAGACGAACGTTTTTCATTGTGCGTTTGATTCAACCGATTTCGGGAGAAAAGAGAGAGAGAGAGAGAGAGAGAGAGAGAAAGAAAGAGAGAAAAAGATAATAGATTTCAACGTGAGAAGATAATACCGCGCTTTAATAAATCATACCGTAATAAAATACGAGGATGATAAAAAGAAAAAGAGCTGTTTTATGTTATATTTACTTATTTTGTACTCCTACGATGTAAGCCTTAAAAATAAAATCTGTATGATCTAACTCGTAATGTATTTGGTGGTGGTAAGAAGAGAGAGAGAGAGAGGGAGGTAGGGAGGGAGGTAGGGAGGGATAGAAAGGAGGGTCGGTTATAACGACAGCGGCATTGGCAACGACGGTTCATTTATATATTTATTAATATTTCAGTTTAAAAGATCTCTTGCGTACCTCATATCGTAGCGGTGTTACCCAACGCTAGCATACACAGTCTGACGCCCTGCTGACACAAATGGTAGTCCCTGATCGGTAAGGACAATGTTTCATCGAGAAGTATCAACATCTTCAGATACGCTCCAAGTGCTTGCTCGTGCTCTCCGCATTCTAGATGACGCGAAGCCATTTTAAAAAGCATGTCTGTATCCTGCAACGCCTTCAAACCCTTCAATAGGTTCGTACCCTTCCCACATTTTGGACAATTTATCATAAACTCATTCGTGTCCGTTCTAACTGGTAAAACGTTGCCGCAAGACCTTCCGGTGTCGCATTTAAACCTGACAAATTATTATTATTAGTTAATTATTATTTAATTATCGTTACAGGTTGGTTATTCAGCTAGATCTATTCATCCTCTTTTGCAAATCACGTTCGTCTGTTGTTCGTTTGCTAATGTTATCATTTTATTAAACGAAATTGTCCGACAACATCTTGATCGATTTAATAATTGTAATAAGATAAAGATTCTAAGATCGAATCTAATGTTAATTTATTTTTAAGGAATACTAAATTTTATTTTTGTGTAATACGCGATTATACATGTTAAATATCTTTATCTTAATTAGTAATTATCAATTCATTATGTATTATGGAATTTATAATAGTATGTAACATGTATAGTGTTAAAACTATGTATGTAGATAGTTTATAACGTATACATTATTTAATTCAATAATGGTTCTTCTGCTGGCTGCAACAGCTGGTGATAATTTCAAATATTACATATTCATGTAATATGAAGTTTTGTGAAGTAAAGTGAAATTGGAATAATTCTATTTTTGAATTATATCGATGATCATTAAACGAGTCATATTGATAATTATATATTCCGGTTATATCTATCGTTTAACTTGCCTGCAATTTTTAAAATTTATGAGAAAGAGTAATATACTCTTGTAAATATGTAATTTCAAATTGTTCAAACAAAATATAAACATGTTTACGTAGATTTTTAATGGATTTAAAATATAAGCTTTGGTGTATGTGGATTTTTATTTGAACGTATAATATTATTGACAAGTATAATGATTTGAAATTTTCATTTTGAATGAATTTTTTTGTTACATATCTCTTATTTTTATAATACGTATTATTTTCAATTCGTAAATTGAAAGGCAACGATTTGAAGGAAAAATTTTATAAAACAAACTTGATTTGCAAAAGGGATAAATTTGAAATTGAAAAATTTGTATTTCGTTTCTTTCGGAACGACGAGAATAATTTTTAATTTACAATCAGGAATACGATGAGATTTGATTGATTATTTTTTTTTTATATCGTTTTATTAATTTTAACGTGAAAGTTAGTTAAATCACTCTTATCACTCGATTATTTTTTTTTTATTGAAATTCGTCATTTTATTTTCTTTTATTTTATTTCTTTTCTTTTTTCTTTATTTCTTTTTTATATAAAAAATTTTTTTTTATAAAAAAAATTTATATGATTTAATTTTTTATTATATAAATTTCTTCCTTATAAAATAAGATAAATATAAGTTTACAAGTTTACCTGAGTATCGTAGGATCTATTTCCTCCAACATAGGCCAATGATTCGTGCACGCTTCGCATTTGCAATCGAACCAATACTGTACTCTCAAATTTCGTTTTCGTTCAGTTTCAGGCATCGTAGTAAATATGGGACCATAATTTTCAGATATCTCCTGGCCTTTTTCGATCGTTCGAATCGCTCTAACAATGACAGTCGTACCAATGAAATATCTAAACAATAAAAGATCGAAAGAGTTTATCAGATTGGGACAGTCATACTCGATCTTTTAATTTCTTTTATTTATTTATATTTTTTATCATTTGTATATTTTTATTTATATTTATTTATATCTTTTAATCATTTTATTATATTACTTTATCACACGTAAATCGAGATTATATTGATAATAATGCTAACAAACAAAATTAGTTTAAGAATTAAACATTACTTTACGACTTTGTGATACACGAACTTTTCATTAGTTTAAACTTCAAATTCGTTAATGTTTTTTGTTTTTAGATATTTCTTCATAGAGCAGGAACTTTTCGAGCAATGGATCGATTATGACCATTGGATTAGTAATGTGATACAGGATTATTAAACCTTACGTATAATTAGGCCTACCTTACGATACCAGGATTGCACGAATGATTCAGCAAAGCTAGCGCTGGATAAACACCACCACCGATGAAAATACTTTTAGCGCGTGCGAGTGTTGTATCTTTTGTTGGTCTAATCAATTCTGAGATCTGAAAGGGTTAAGAGAGGATGGATAGGATTGTTAGATAGTTAAAAAACAAACGATCAAACGTTTCAGATCGATCGATATAAAATTGTATCAATTACATATTTATATTTATGTATTTACCTCGTGGGAATTAAATTGTACCAATTGTAAATGATGTAAAAGTAATTCGGCGAGGAGTAATTCCGCTTTGGTGAGGTTTCCCTCGGCGATATCAGGTGTTTTATCGTCGTCTGATAAATATGTTGTTGTTTTGATTAATCTTAACAACCAAGCGGCAATGTAAGCTCGGTGAAATATGTCCTCGTTCGAACGTTGATCTTCGTGGGTTACTATTTAAATGTATAATATTTTAAATAAGATTTTTGTTTTTCTTTCTTTCTTTTTCTTTTTTTATCTTTTTTATTTTTTATTTTTTTATTTTTATTTATTTTAAAAGATTTTTTTTTGAATGGATTAGTTTAAATACATTTGGAAGATATTTGAGGTGATACTGTATATATAATATATAATATGTATATATATATATATAATAAATAAAAACGATTAAAAGAATATGAATATATAATTTACTATTTATTATTCATATTATATATATTATATATATATATATTAAATGAAAATAATGGCGATAGAGGAACAAATATTTAAGCGTTTTAAAAGAATCCAAAATTGAACTCAATGAATTATTCAGGAAAGAAGTTTAAAATATCATTATATTTACCTAAATCGTAAAACGAATCATAGTCATCTGCCTTGTATGGTCTTTTTTCAGATATTTCACGTTTCTTCTTATTAGACATCAAACGTTCTCTCATTTCAGCGAACTCCACGAACGGTCTTTGAAGTAAAGCTCTAAGTGCTAAAAAACACGTGATCGAAGCTTTGGATAGCCATAAAGCCGGTAATAAATTGCATTCGCGGAGATGCACTTCGGCGTCTTTGTCCCTGCAACGAATGCTGCAGTAAGCTATGCAACTGCAGATATTGCAGATTGCCGGTGTGGGTACGAATATTTTCGAGAAACACAAGTGACAATGAGTCAATCTAAAAACGAGAGATTTGGGAATTTAACTTTATTTGATATTATTTAATATTAATAATATATTCAATAATATTAATACGATATAGATATTAATTCGAATACAATACATCAATTACTTATTAATATTAATAGTATTACTTAATAAATAATCTTAATAATATATTATTTTAATATTAATAATAAATTTGATAATATTAATGATATTAATTCAAAAACTATACATCAATTATTTATTAATAATATATTCTATAATAATAATCAATTCTTATTACCTGTATTCTGCCAATAAGAGGGCGCAATGTGGTCGTTCTATTATAAGAAATTCGCCAGGTGAAATGTTTCTCGTAGCAATGCCATGTCTACCAATGTCACCACCTTCGTCTCTTATTTCGATTGCTTTGCTACAGGCTGGATAAAGAGGATTAGGTTCTTCGATTTTTGGCATAAAACTCGTCGTCGCGTTTGTTGGATTTTTTACGATAGGCGAAAGTTTCGTAGCTTTCACGTTAAATCGTTCACCCTTTTCCATCAACGTCAACATGACTCTAATATCGGTCTCTAATTTGTTTTTTCGTTCGATCGTTATCTTCGCACGATCCAAAGATTTTAACGCGACTCTGAAATATTCGATCGCCTTTGTGTTCATCTTCAAAGCTAAGAAACATCTCGCTCGTCTTTCCTCGATTTTGTATCGAAGTTCTTCAGGATAATTAAGTCGAATCGCTTCTCCTATATCCTCTAATGAACGCTCATGTTGTCCCATGTGATAAAGTGCTGCCGAACGATTTGCAAGGATAACCGAGAGATCTGAAAAAAAAGGATGTCGAAATCGATTGGAATCGATTTGGATGCAGAATGATAATGGAATCAGCAAGGAGTTTTAAATATAAATTACACAAGAAAAGAAAGTTGTAATAATGATTAATATCGCGGATTCATATTCATTTAAAAATTGTCTAGCGTTAATGAGATCGTTAATGATTATCTACAATGGAATATATTTGAAACGATGAACAATGAAATATATATATTGTTGTCTTTGTTAGAGAAAATCAATTTTGATATAGACTTCCCGTCCTTATCTCATCTCGTGAATTTTTAATTAAAATTTACGAACGATTTCTAACCATTTTCTGGTGCAAAAAGGACAGCGTTCGAGTATGCCTCCAAAGCTTTTGGATATTCTCCTTGTCCGAAGAACTTGTTACCGATGTCCTTAAACTTCAAAGCCTTTTCGTTGTTCTTCATTTCACGATTTTCAACTTCTAAGGACAAACGATGAGCTTCGGGATAACTCAATATAAAAGCGACTCTATCGGCGTTCGATCGAAGACCGTCAAATTTTTTAAAATCCTCTTGGGATATCGCGTTTCTTACAGCCAATAAATTCGATCGAAAATAATTACCGATATCGTGTTCGGAATCGTTCGCCATTTTGAATGTTCCCAGAAGACGGATTTTCATGTAATGTAATTCTTACAAATGACGACACGGTGTCGGTCGACGACACTGAATGCTACTGGCATAGCGAAGCCAAAAAGTTTCTTACAGCGGCACTATTTCCGTACGTGCTATTTTCAGTTGTATAGTGGACGAGGGGATGCTATGTCTCTAGATATTATTCGATAGTAAATATCTAGATACTATTTCGATAGTAATTTCATCCTTAACACGATGACAATTGAAATATAAAGATCAAGAAAAATAATTGAATTATTATAACAATAGGTTTTTTTATTTAGTCGTAAAAATGAAACTTTTGGTTTTCTTTTAACACGCTTATGTACATAGTTTGTTATTAAAAAACGATTGCATTAGATGTTAGATCCAATAGCAGTGTTATATCGTGGTCTGATAATACTGTACGTAATTAAAATTTAAAGATTTAGATAAATTATAAATTTGTTATAGCACGATTTTTTTGACTTTGCTATAATCAGAAGTAAGCTTTTTTTAACTTTTAATATTATTGTTATTATTAATTATACTTATGTATTTTATTATAAAAAGTGATTGTATTAAGTACTGCTATCTCGATTAAAAATAAATTTCATTACTTTGGAATTTTGATTTCGGTATCGTTGACCTCGTGTAATATCAACACATTCAGTCTTACAATTAACTGTGAGGATTGTCGGTACAGTTATTGTTTGTACTCCGACGAATGCACATCGAAGCTTTCTCTCTTTGTAAGCGTGAAAATTTATAAATTAATACTTCCGATAATATTTTAATTATTTAAACAATTTTTTATGTATAAGGAGATTACATAGATAGATAGAGTATATTAATATTTAAATAATAGTATATTCATTTAACATGAAAAAGCTCGCGAGGAACAAAATAATTTCAGTTTAAGATATCAATACTTGAAAATTTTCATCTCGGGATACTCAAATACGTGTGACGTCAATAAAACTAACGTTTGATTGACTTTGACAATTACTTTGACGATTACTAGTCTTCTATAGTACTCCAGCGAGTGAATATCGATTCCCATAGGATGACGAGTAAACGAAGACGCCCAAGGTGATTTTCATGCTAGGAACAACGTAAGTGTATTTCTATAAACCACATTTCTTGAATAATTTATAGTTTTTTATTCTAAGAATGATACTAACTATTTTGTTCGTATTTCTCTGTTTCAGAACTTCATTGTAATCGTGCGCGAAGCAATGATGTAATCGAGTATTTGTAATTCGATGAGGGAACTTAGAAATTTTCGCAGGGTGTCATTCGTGCAAGTATTCACGAAGAGTTAATGCAAGTACATTTTCATATCACTCGTTTCTCCAATATTCTATACT
This sequence comes from Vespula pensylvanica, assembly GCF_014466175.1. Taxonomy (NCBI): domain Eukaryota; kingdom Metazoa; phylum Arthropoda; class Insecta; order Hymenoptera; family Vespidae; genus Vespula; species Vespula pensylvanica. Next base: position 1,862,326 of record NC_057704.1, read on the forward strand.
ATTTCTTTTATTTTAGATTTCAATTGTTAAGTGGGGATATTCGGTTAAGGTAAGTACATAATTTTATTACTCATTCTTCCAATATTCTATATAATTTGTTTTATTTTAGAATTAAATGATGTAGTGGGGATACTCTGCCACCCGTACAATGATATAAGGCGACCGACTTTGACAGTGGGTCCATTTATGCCACGAATTTCCACCATTCAAATCTCAATCCTTGCGGTACGCACGCTCCGCAAGTAAAACAAGATGTAATATAAGTACATTAGTTGGATCACTCATTCATTCAATAATCTATACGATTTCTATCGTTTTAGAATTAAATGGAATAGTGGGGATACTCTTCCACTCGGAGGAGATATAAGGCGGTCGCCTTTGACAGTGGGTCCAGTCATGCCATGAATTTCCACCATTCACATCTCAATATGATACGCATGCCCACAAGTGATAGATAATGTAAGTACATAATTGGATCACTCATTCATTCAATAATCTATACGATTTCTATCGTTTTAGAATTAAATGGTGTAGTGGGGATACTCTGCCACCCGTGAAGTGATATAAGGCGAGCGACTTTGACAGTGGGTCCAGTCTCGCCACGAATTTCCACCGTTCATATCGCAATACTTCTATTGCATGCTCCACAAGTAAAAGAGAAGAGTTAGTGTAAGTACTTTATTTTATTACTCATTCTTTCAATATATTATACGATTTGTTTTGTTGTAGAATTAAATGATGTAGTGGGGATACTCACGCACTCGTGATGTCCATTAGTTGATCTTAGACTCAAATGCAAAGTGGGGATACTCGGTTTCGAGACACGACAACAAAGTCGGGTCTTTCTCCGACTATTACAGTTACTAGTTTAGTTGTGTTTTGGACTTCGACGAGAGAACTTAGAAATTTTCACGGGATGCCATAAGGACGAGAATTAACGGAGATTTTACGTAAGTACAATGTTATATCACTCATGTTTTCCAAATTCTATACTTTCTCTTTTGTTTCAGACTTCGATTTCGCACTTTATGGGGACAATTTATCTCCACGTGTGGTCTTAGAAATTTTCATTGGATTCGTACAAGTTTCGACGAAGATTTAAAGTAAATATATTTCTCTATCGCATATTTCTTGGACGATTTATAGTTTTCATTACAACAGTGATACTTATTATTTCCTTTGGATTTTTGTTTCAGAACCTCATTGCAATCGCGCGTGTAGCATTGAAGTAATCGAGGATTTGTATCGCTAAAATAAAAATATCGCGAAGTAGAAGCA
>NC_057704.1:1863703-1864964 GCF_014466175.1 Vespula pensylvanica
CTTGATTTTATTAAAATAAAATTATGATTTTAATTAAAAATTGAAAAAGAAAAATGCGATTACTCGACTTTAATAATAAAAATGCATAAAATATTGTAAAAATTCTATTCGCGTACGCGTGGCAAAGTAGAATGTTAGGTCGTTTCTCAAATCTACATTACTACTATATAAGAGCATTTTGAGTGACAACATGGTAAAATTAAAATATGACTAAGAGCCATTTTCGAAGAGTTCTGTGGAACCTTCGAAAATAACTCAATAGTGTAATAGTTGCCCTCTTGAGCCACATTTTGTGGGGGCCTCTTCGACATATAGCCTCTTCTTTGCTTCGTGCCCTAACCACAACTACAGAATAAATTTAATAACTATCGTCAATATCAAAGAACAAAAACCGATCCTTATTCTAAGACGTGCAAGAAAACTAATAAATCTAACGTAACTCCAAATCAAATCTGAAACGAAAAATCGAGCAAGCATCGGAAGAGAAACGAGAATTAATATATTAATTGCTGAAAATCCTAAGCTAACAATTGATTAACTTATTCTATGTTCTACGCGTTGTGATTCTACAAGTCTCTTTAACTTTTATCAACGACTCTACTCTACTTTATTCTTTCAAAAGCAATGACTCTATTGAGACTTTTCTTTTATTAATAAAATTGATTAATCTTTATCTAACAATGTAATGAAAAATCATTGGACGCTCCTTCTTACAAGCAATTATTCTAATTAATAGAAAATATATTATACAATTTCGCTTGTAATCCAGAGACTGTCCACCGCGAATGTCTTCTTGCTTATTCATTATTAAAATTCGCGAATATCGAAATCCTTTACTATGTTCACGAAAGAAGATTATTTAAAAATGCATATAAATATTCAAAACTTCAAATAATTATAATTAACGCGTTTAAACAAGAAGACATTATCCTGATCTAATAAATAAATCAAAAAATAACGAACCATTCACGAATAAATCTCCGAAGAAATTTATTCGTGGTCACTCAATGCTCTTCTACTAATTAATTACAACCAATCACCCGTGCCGATTCGGACCTTTCGTCCTCGACATGATTGAGTGATCGGAGGGATTTAAAAATTAACTTACTACTTAAGAAGTTCTGCGATGGCTCCAAAACACTGGACCGCGATTTAGGTCGAAATTGAGGGTGGATGAATTGTAGTTGGTTGAAAATGAGGTAGGTCAACATCGAAGTTGGTCGAGATCCTCTTCAGTGATGCACTGACTCTAATTCGCGGT